>NW_022992339.1:0-179257 GCF_902827175.1 Gymnodraco acuticeps | reverse complement strand
TCGAGTGTCTGGGGTCTGACCACGCGGCAGCTAACCTGCCTCCATCAGCAACTTGCAGCGCATGTCAGATGTTGACTCGGTCCAGCCGCCTGTACAGAGTGGAGGTGTTCGAGGGGTGTTACGTCTCGCCGGTGGAAGACCCAGAGTTCGACGTGGTGGAGATGGAGGACCTCGTGCAGGGAGTGCCATTCGTCTTCGCCGTCCCAGCAGCCCGGACGGGTCCAGGCATCGGAGAGGCGGACGACGATGATGACACACTGTCATCCGGGATTTCCGCTGTCCGCCAGGAAGGCCATCAGCAGAGGTTGGCTCGTCAGGACTTCTCGGCGGTGATGGCTATGGCGGCGGAGCGTGCAGGCTTGCCGCTTCCCCCACCAATACCTCCGAGGCCGGTGAGCCGCCTGCGCCAGGGCTTCTACGGCACGGGCCGTCCAGCACAGCCGTCTTCGTTCATCATTCAACCCCCTCTGCCGGACATCTGGCGGTGTGTGTGGAAGCCACGTGGCGGCAGCCACTAAAAACGAAGGCTACGGTGGCTACTTGGGCAGGAATTCTCAAGGTGGAGGGCCACTCAGACACGGAGTGTTTCGGTGTGCCCCCGCTGGAGGATAGCCTGGCGGCACATCTGCTTCCGCAGGCAGCTGGGTGGGCAGAGGGGAGAAGGCCCCTGCCCCCGCTGCCGCGTGACCGAGAGATGCTTGAGTATCTCGATAAAATATTCAAGCTCGGGGTGCAGATAGCGGCGGCGGCCAATAATCTGGGTGTGTTAGGAGTGTCGCTGGTTTCTCCTCAGCAGGACGCTCCCGTCCCCCCGTCTGAGGGCGGGAGTGATTATTCGGACCGCTGTGTGGGCCAGATGAATAATCTGGTCCACGGCATGGCTACCGCAGCCGGTCGGGTGATGGCCCTGACCACTGTGGCGTCGCGTCATGTGTGGTTAGGTTTAACCGCCCTGGCTAAGAAAGACCGGGATGATCTCTTTGGGGCCCCCGTTACCACGGAAGGGCTTTTTGGATCGATAGCCTCGGTCACTCAGCGCTTCAACCGTCTGGAAGTGGAGAAAGCTCAGCTCAGCCGCATGTTGCCGCTGGCTCACACTCAGGGCCCCCCGCAAAGGGGAGTGCGTCCGGCGGTGATAAGACGGAGAGAAAGGCGTCGGGTGAGAGTCCCGAGAGCGCTCTCTGCCTCCACGGTCCGTCCCGAGGTGTTGGGTCGGGGCCGAACCCCGCAGGGACAGGCCGACAGAATCCGTCAGGCTCCTCCTCCGGTCCGCACTCGGGTGCCACTGCAGCAGAGGGGTACCGGGTGGGGAGCTCCCTTCTCCAGGAGTCGACTGGCGGCGGGAGGAAGCGTCTCGGCAGGGAGAGGGGAATTCTCCGGCCAGGACGCGAGGGTAAATCCTGCCTCCTCCCTCTATGATCCTTTTGTTGTTAACTCGTCCTTTTCTAATAAAAGTGATAAAAAGTACTCCAGTTTGAGTGTCTCTGCTTTCCACACACCCACACAGCCACATAATGTTTTCAGTACAGTTTCCCCACTCGCTGCCCAGGCTGTTTCTCCAGTAAATGAGGCAGCTAGTGCGCATGCGCGGGTGAGAGTGATTACATTACATTGCATTTTTATTATTATTTTATTTTTTTTAAATAATGATAAACCGCGCTATGCGGGTACAGGGGCATTATGGCAGGCGTAACGGGGTTAGGAAACAATTAAGACCAAGTGTGAGGACTCCACATGATGTTTTTCACCGTTTTGGTGGAAACATCATGGTGGAGCGCGCGCTCCCGAGGGAATGTGCCTGTGTTCAAAGACCTCAGTAGAGAGTCGGCCCTTTCCGTGTCGACCCCCCATGGGCAAATGCTCCCTTCACGGAGTTTTTGCTGCCGTTCGGCTACTCCCTGTCCCCGCGCACGTTCAGCAAGTGCGTGGAGGTGGCACTCCAGCCGCTGCGCAGCCGGGGCATGAGAGTATTCTTTTACCTAGGACGACCTCATAGTTATGGCCAGCTCCAGGGAACGGGCAAATGTGTAATACGGCTCAATTGATCCTACATCTAACTGAGTTAGGATTTGCGGTCAATTGGGAGAAGAGCGCCCCCATGCCTCAACAACAGGTATTGTATTTGGGAGTGGTGCTCGATGCAGGCAGACTACGCGCCACCCTGTCAGAGAGCAGACAGGCATCCTTGCTACAGGCAGTTTGCAGACTGCGACAGTGGGCAACGGTGACAGCTTTAACTGTTATGCAGACCCTGGGTCTCATGGCAGCGGCACGTTGTGGTTCTGCTGGGGTTACTGCATATGCGCCGCCTGCAGAGGTGATTCTCCAGCCTGTGTTTAGATCTCAAAAGACACAAACGGCGGCTGGTGACCATCCCCCCCCTCACCGGAGGGGCAGCCACCGGTTTTGGGGGTCCCCGGACCATCTCCGGAGAGAATCTCCGCTGGGACAGGTGATCTCCCACATCTCAGTGTTCACGGATGCATCCGGAACGGGATGGGGAGGAACCTGCCTAGGGGAAGCTGTAGGAGGTTGCTGGTCTCTGACAGAGACGTGGCACATCAACCTCCTAGAGCTGCGGGCAGTGATATTAGTCCTCCAACATTTCAAACCCTTAATTCAGGGGAAACATGTAATGATCAGGAGCGACAACCACAGTGGCATATATCAACAGACAGGGCGGAGTCCGCTCCACCGCTCTGTTGACCATGGCGGAGAAATTGTGGTTATGGGCTGCGGAGGTAATGTTATCTCTGAGAGCCCTCCACATTTCGGGTCTGGAGAACAGAGGGGCCGACCTCATGTCGAGCGCCCCGAATGGGCGCTTCACCCAGAGGTGGTGAAGCGGATCTGGGCCCGGTTCGGGGACAGCAGAGGTGGATCTGTTCGCTAGCCAGCGCAACAACCACTGCACACAGTGGTTCTCCATGGCTCTGAGCGACGACCCTCCTTTGGGGGTGGACGCGTTTGCACATGAGCCATGGCCAAAGAAGCTGCTTTATGCCTTTCCACCGTTAAGTCTCATTCTCCCTCTCCTAGGGAGAGTGAGGCGGGAACGTCTGTCAGTCATTCTGGTGGCACCGGATCGCGTAGGGGCACCGTGATACTCAGAGAGGACACAGATGAAGGTGGGCCAGCCATGGGCGCTCCCCCAAGTTTGGGGGGGCGATCTCCCAGGAGGCAGGTGCAATCGGGGCGTTACCCACTCTGGGCCATCCTCTCCAGGCTTGGCTCCTGAGAGGGACAGGCTGAGACAGGGTGGATTGTCTGACAGAGTTATTCAGTCTATCCAGGCAGCTATAGCGGGATCCACCACAGCCTGTTGCAGGCCAAAGTGGCTGGGATTCCGGCGATGATGTGAGGAGTGAAAAATAGAGTGTGCGCTCGCATGTTATGTAGAGCGCACGGCTGCCCTTAGACTCACAGAACAGCTGTTTGTGTGTTTCAGCGGTGGGGTAACTGGAAAAGCTTTGTCCAAGAAACGCCTGGCAGGCTGGCTTTGTGAATGCATTTCACATGCCTACGGACAGGCGGGGAAGACCTTCCCCACGGGAGTCCGTGCACACTCTACACGAGCCATGGCTGTATCAACAGCCTTATTTAATGGTGTAAGTGTGGAGGACATATGCACAGCGGCATATTGGTCAACACCAGGTCCCTTCATCAAGTTTTATCTCTTGGACAGGTCTGGCTCCTTTTCATCGTCTGTGCTTGCTGGAGCAACACAGGACTGGTGAGGAGAGAGAGGGGGTGCTGTGGGTCAGGGGGTATCTGACCCCCTCCCCGGACGTAATGTGCTTATGTTTCCCGGGCCCCCGGTCCCGGGGGACGTAATGCGCACATGGGCCCAGAGGGCTGTTTTTTTTCTTCTTTTCCCTGCATTGAGACAGGGGGAGAAAATTATCTACGTTATGGCACACCTCCATGGGTAAGCGCGTCAGGGTGTGCCCGGCCCGACGCAGCCTCTTTTTCTTCTCTCCTTGGCGTTGGCCGAGGGAGAGGTGAGGGAGGCTCAGCGGCTGCTAGACAGGAAGCCAGTCTGAAACAGGGGGTTGGAGCAGTACTCTCGCAGGACAGCAGAGCGGGTATACGTCGGGCTCCTGTGAGAGATATAACGTAGAGTTACGTATGGTAACCCATGTTATATAAGCACAGCGGAGCCCTCTACTTATGGAAGCCCTGCTGCCTATGCTGCTCAGCTAAAAGAGAAAGTAAAGGGATAGCAGTGAGTGGGCAGGGCCGCCTCTTATGCAGTGGATGCGCGCGCAGTCAGGTAGGCCCGCCCAGGGGGCCGGTTCCGGGTATAAGTCTCAGTGAAAGAATGCGTGCATAGATAGGATTGAGGGGAGTACCCATATAGTCCAGTAGAGGGCTCCGCTGTGCTTATATAACATGGGTTACCATACGTAACCCTACGTTTCATTCCACAGGTCATAAGACTATTAAACTGCATTTTACAGATTATTTATCTAATATATCATATTCCATTTACTTGTATATAGACTCTTCTTGCACTACTTCTATTCTATTGTATTTGTATTTACCTGCACTATTTTATCCGTTTTATTTGTTCTATGTCCTATATATGTTGCACTGTTGGACATATCTACACTACAGCTCATTTACAAATGACAATAAAGCCTTGAATCTGGAATACAGAGCAAATGACACATGTGTTGCTGTGTTAGCAGAAGCCATGAAAGCAAATGAAAGAGCCAAGTGAATTGGTGAACTGAGAACAAATATTGGATCTCTGGACCCTTAGTTAAAAAGGGTCAGACAGAGTTGGATGTGAGCGGGGAGAGTGCACAGCCTGAGACTCTCAGTTCTTGGAGAGTATGAAAGAGGATCTAGTAGTTTACTCTGTGGAACGCAGCAGAAAGAACAGGGAGATGACTAAAGAGGAGAGGAAGGGTGGAGAATTTAGAGAACGTTTTTTTGGTTCGAGAAAGAATGTTGAATTTTAGATGGAAAAAAGTGCTTTTTTAGGAGGAGAGAAGGGACTGATGAGTAATATACAATCAGTTTCTAAGTCTTTATTTATTTTTGCCTCTTTGGCAACCTTTGAACTCGTTGACTGGTAATATCTATCTCGACAAAATGTTAGGTAATTTCAGGGCTAATGATATTCTTGTAATTTCCTGAGAAAAGTTACTTGCTCAGCCATTGTAAAGTTTGACAAAAAAGGTTGCTGTAAAGAAGAATAACTGTCACTTAAACTGACAAAAACAGGACATTAATGTAAAAACAAAAAGATGCTTAAACTGTGAATAAAGTAATTGAATACAGACGTTTAAAAAATAAATGAATACAAATATATCCTAATACTAGTATTAACACTGTCTGTCGGTTGTTATTACACTGAAAGGGCTCATCCATCACACCATAATGCTTTGTGCTCAGTAGGTTTTCTGGTCTTGTGCAAAATGTGTTTAATGTTGTAGGGACAACATGCTGAGGCAGCAGTAGGCAGACAGTGATGAAGGCTGCCTTACTTCCTGAACCATCAGCTAGTTACTTTAGTGCTTCAGTGGCTCTGCTGGTGTTGGAAACACACAAACTACTAAAACAAGTACTGCATATTATACAACTTACCAACTATTAAGTGGCAATACGTGCAAATGTTTCGAGTGACAGTGCATTGACTTGGTGATGTGCAAAGCCGCACTTTTTCTTTTGGCTTGTTTCTTCACCTTCATACATATTGCTAATCTGGTTGCTGTCTCTCATTGGTTGGCAGGATAGCATGACAGCTCAGCTCTGAAACTCCTAGGATCTGAAGTCCTTTTTACTATAGGGCTTGTTTCCCAGCAGGTTATCCACCTCAGATGCAATGGACAGTGATAACTTCGGCAGAACCTGTTGAATAAGAAGAAAAAAGGATAACTGTAATTTGTCAAACCTTAAAACTTTGGTAAATAACTTGTTTGTGTTTGCTGATGAAGCTGTCGTATGTACAGAATAAGACATGGTTATACGTCTATCAGTAGCTCTTTAGTGCAAGTTGTATGGGTTGAGATGGAAGTTGTTTCCACTACCATTGTTATCTTTCTGTGTGTTGTCCTCTTCTTGCATCATTGATGTTTTCATACCTACTCAATGCCATCTTTTTGTATTGTATTACAACACTGAGAGGTTTGATTTCTAAACATTTAGCTTGACATTTTTGTATTTGTTTTATTCATTTGTCTTTTGGTTTTGTTCTGTGACTATTACCATTGTCACTGTCATGGTGTGACATGTATGATTTTTGAATTCACTTTTGAATTCAGTTGGTTTCATATTATGGGCCTAAATGACGCTATTTTCTGGTGGTTTTATTCGCCATAACCTATTCTAGGTCAAAACACTTGGTTGTAGCTCATCTTCCTTTTGGTTCAATCCCACAAAAAATCTCCAATGAGATCAGTTTGACTGATGAAAGCTTTTTGATGCCGCTAGTAGAGAGAGGGTTTTATTTTCTGACAATTTGTGAGTTCTCTGGCACACCGGGGACACATATTTATGTATGAAAGACATCAAAAAGTGCATTTTGCATGATAGGACACCTTTAAAGATGAAAGAATAATGACATAGCCCCCTTCCTCATCCGACCTAAACCCTTCCTCACCTGACCTTAACCCTTCCTCGTCTGACCTAAAACCTTCCTCGTCTTCCTATTGAAAACTTGTGGGCCCTTCTTTAACGGGAGATTTCCGGTGAAGGAAGACAGTACTCCTCTCTGAACAGAGTCTGGGAGGCTGTGGTTGATTGTCAACACATTCAGAAACTGACAGACTCCATGAATGGAAGGCTTGAGACTGTGAAGAGAACGGTGGCTATATTGGTCACGGATTAAAAAAATATTAAATGACAGAAATGTGTATTTGTACATTTTGAGTTCTCACTTTAACAGATGAAAATAACACTTTAGTTGCATAATAATTCTGCACACTTAGATATTCTCCTCAGAAAGCCAAACCTCACTTTTATTCTCTTAAAGGGCCCATGTCATGCTTTTCCGGTTATTACCCATCCCCTTGTGTGTTATGAAGGTTTTTCTACATGTAAACGGTCTGCAGAGTCACAAACCCTGAAAGTACACCCTGTAGCGAGTACAACTCTAACACAGAAAAGACCTGTCTATGCTGCCCCAGAACGCCTCGTTGGACATTTATCTTTTTCTTCCTGGGTATCGCTACATAGGGATACCCAGTAGCCACGCCCAGAGCTATGGCGCGCACCCTCTGCAAGCTTTTCACATAACAAAGCTTCCAAAACCTTTCAGCGATTCATGCCGGATATGTACAGCGTAGGGCACTGAAGAACAATGCTGTTCCTGCTTTGTTTGGACCAGCGGGAGATTCGGGTACACAACCTGTAAGTATTCATTTTTGTTTGAGTATTTATGATGTTTAAAACAAACAAGGTATCTACCACGACTGTTTAAATGGGTAAACGTTTTTCGGACTGCTACGTGGAATGGCGGAGAAATGCTCTCCGCAGACCCATGCTCACAGCGTTATAAACCTTTTTCTTACTCAATATTAAGCCACACTTATTGTTTTTACTTCGGCTGTGAGTGTTTGTGTGTGCTCAGGATGAGTTTAGCTTGTTCTCGCTGTATCGCCGACCCGGAAGCCTGTCTGCTCCTGCAGCAGCCAGCAGCAGCAGTGTGTGTCTGTGGCCGTTTCTCAATCGTGAGTACACATGCTGCAGAGCAACTATTTCAAGTATACTACGTCATCGAATGGCGCAGAATGCTGGGCATTTAACATGCATTTAAACAGTCCTTCGGCGCCACTCGATGACGTAGTATACTTTAAATAGTTGCTCTGCAGCAGTTTTACTTGCGATTGAGAAACGGCCACAGTGTGTGCAAGCAGCAATGAGCCTGTCAGCTTCTCGACCAATCAGAGCACACTGGGCTCACAGGGAGGGGGGGGGGGGGCAGGAGCTCGAACAAGCCGTTTAGGACAGAGAGTGAATACACATACTATACAGAGATGCTGTATGAGAAACCAATGTTAGTTTGGAACATTGAACAATGTAAATCTATTCTAGCAGACCTCAACAATGGAATTATGATCAGTAGAAATGGCCATGACATGGGACCTTTACATATTGAGACTTGATGTTTATTAACATTTTGGATTGAGAGAGAGCACTGTAGTTGTTTAATAATAAAATAAATCCTTAAAATCTTGCCTAATAATTGTTGTAGTGAAAGATTTGTATTTATTCATGTTAGCAAACTATGGATAAGCTTAAAATGGAAATAATTTGTGTAAAACTGTGAGCTGGAGGTGGGGCCTGTTGACATGTGTTTTTGAGGACAAAGGAAGGTGAGAGCATGTATTGATTTGCATTCAACTTAGATCTAGAAATAATGGAACTGAGCTACAGTGATTGGGGAAGTCCAAAAGGGCGGATCAGATAAACTAAGATCTGAGGTATTTGTGATCTAATCAAGGAGGTCCAAAGGGAGGATCAGATAACTCCTCCCATTGTTTAATATAAAAACAGAGACACACGCTGTGTTCAGTCTCTTTCCTCTGGCTGGCACACGTGCAGGTAAATTCGGGATCCCAAAGGTAATTTGTATTAAGTTTGTACTGTATTGATTGTATTGCATTGTAATATTACCATTAAAGTAGATATTGTTTACTTGGTAGCTCTGGATTTCTTCCTGTATTAACCAGCTTGATAGGGACGCGCAGAGATTTGAAAAGCGGACCAGATATCCCTTTTAATCTCTAACAAAGTGGTGACCCCTGACGTGCCAGATATAACGAAGCTGAGGAAGAATCCAGACGACCGGAATGGGTCGGGAACAAACGCTTTCAAACTTCTCAGACAATCATCAGGGCCCTGCACAACTCTACACAAAGGTACGCAGACGCCTGTTATGAAAATCGACTGTCTGTAATTGGATACACTAAAACTTTAGGATTGTCTGTAGGCGTTTCACAGTGTTTTTAAAGGTTAAATGGAATATACAATGCATATTTTACTATGTTAGGAAAGTTATATACAAAACGTAAACGTTGATCGCCAGGTAGACGGAAAGTCCTGCGTAACGTAAAATAGAGCAGTTTGGCGCGGATCTGCAGGTAGTTTATTCCTGAGTGGCGTGGAGACGGTGCAGTTTGTCGGTGCGAGGTTTGATTCCGGCACGACAAAACCTGGAAACTCGATATATCAGAATGGGTCGCCGTTTAAAACTGGGGTTAAATAACAGACCAAGGCTGAAAGCTAAAAGCCAGAGGTCTGTTATATGTTAAATCGAGGGAGAGCGTTTCCCTTTGTCTGTAAAACAAACCAAGCAGTTTGGCGCGGATCTACAGGTAGTTTATTCCTGAGTGGCGTGGAGACGGTGCAGTTTGTTGGTTGCGAGGTTCGATTCCTGCACGACAAAACCTGGAAACTCGATATTTTAGATCGGGTCGCCGTTTAAAACTGGGGTTAAATAACAGACCAAGGCTGAAAGCTAAAAGCCAGAGGTCTGTTATATGTTAAATCGAGGGAGAGAACGCGAACCTCACCAAAAATTGTGACGGGACCGTCTCTCGTTTTCCCTTTGTCTGTAAACTTAATTTGAAAAGCTAAACGTGTGATAAAGGGCTTTTCACGACCTGGGAGTTCCCCATGGAATGGTCACATTCTTTAAGAGTGTCGAAGCATCATTCGGGTCCACTAGCCTGTTGAAATAAACATCACATTATAAAAGCTGGACAAACTGTACGGGGAATAAATCTGTGTGATTTTTCAATTGTCTGCGGACCTCAAAAATGCACTCAGAAGAGTGAAGCTCATTTGTGGTCTGGCTGCTGCCATCTAGTGGCTAAAAGGGGGTATCACACCCTTGACATTTTTATATGGTTTAGCTTCAAGCTTAGAGTTTAATCATTACATTGCTGGCCGGTATTGAAGACGGGAAGCACGTTAATAGTAACAACGACAATAGCCCAGTATATTAATACAAGTGAACACATATGAATTAAGTCAGATAAATAAAAGCAAAGTTAAAAAAAGGAACATGTTGGCACCTTCTTACACATTGTGTAGCCGTACCGCCACCTTTCCTGAAACGGCACGGCAGTTAGAACTGATTTTGGAAAACTGGTACAAAACAATAAGGAATTGTACATTTTTTACAACGACAGCACCAGGAGATGAGTAAACTCAAGAATCTGTAGTGTAAATACATTGAGAAAAACACATTTTACACTCGAACTGTTTGCACATCATAGACAAGGAATTTAGACAATATAAATAAATATTCAGCACAAGTAATAAGTATAATGGAAAGTAGACATGGGCCTACACTTGAGTCAGATTTCATTACTGTGATCTGATTAGTGTGCTCTGCAGGTTTACTATTGTTCTAAGTAACAGTGGGATTTAAAGTATGGAGATGTTCTTTCGTAGTGTGTGGAATATGTGATGCTGGAAACATGTAAGTATTTCCGAGTTGTGTTGGGTAAATATATAGAAATGGATGAAACTATTTTTGGAGTGAGTTTTTGTAATATCATTAGTAGACATTAATTATGTTGTTTAGATGGCATTTAACAACTAAGACAGATAGTATGATTAGAAAGAGACAGAGTGGAAAGGGTTGGATTTATTTAACATCAGTGTGCAAGACTTCTTATAGGTAAGGTGTCCCGAGACCTAGACTCCCCCTCTGAGTTAGAAAGGCTTTGATCCCGACCCTCCAAGCAGACAAAAGACCTAACCCAACAGGAGACTCCTCCTTCTCCATCGTACAGACAGAGAACCAGAGCTGAACCAACAACAACAACAAGACTACATCAAGACTGCAGCCAGAACTATCTCCACCTGTGGCATCCAGAACCAAACAGCATGCTGACATACAGAGAGATACTCTCATCAGCCCCTCAGACAGGACATGAGAGCAGAATCCGCCCTCCATAAAAACAGCAGAGAGACTGTAAAGGAGGAGTGCAACAACAGTGGCATGATGGGGCTGCAGATGTGACCAGATATCCCTTTTAATCTCTAACATTGTGTACAAAGACACAGAAAGAAGAATATGTAGCAAAACAACTGAACAAAATAGAACTATTATAAAAGCTATTTAATTTTTTTTTTTTAAGACAATTATAAAAAATAAAGACTACACAAAATATAATTATGTAAGGAACTGAGTACAGTAAAAATAATTAAATATGACATACTATATTTAAGGTGGAGAGCTGTGCTGATTTGAAAAGAGGTAGTGTGGGGCAGAAATGTGCAACATGTTTTACATATTTACAATATTTAAAAGAACAAGATATTGGCTGCATGATGTGCATTAATGTGATGCAGAATGTTTTGTAAGCTTGTATCACTCTGAACTGTGCCCCTGAATGCCCCTTACACAGTGCAAATCACCTTTCAAATGGTGGACAGACTGTCGTATCCGGCTCTGCTAAACAGCCAGTCAGCAGCCAGCTATAGTATAGTTGGTCTGCTTGGTGAAGGTGGCTCTCTGCCATGGACCATGGCACTTTGGCTGCCGCCATAGGTGGGAAGTAACTAATTACATTTACTCAAGTAGCCTACTGTACTTGAGTAAAATGTTGAGGTACTACTTTGGCTCACAAACCAAGCAGCCCGGGTGGGCAGAGCCTTCTCCTGTTACGGTTATCTGAGAGAACCCAAACGCAGGACACGGCAGTGTGTTACAAAGGTTTTATTTGGAGGAGATAATCCGTCTGGAGAGTATCCACTGGAGCGTAATCCACTGAAGAGTATCCTCCGGAGTTTTAATCCACTGGAACGTAATCCACTGAAGCGTAATCCTGGAGCACAAGAAGAACAGGTAAGAATATATTCAGGTGTAGCGAAAATAGTCACTATACTTTAAGAAGGCTGAGAAGGCTAAGAGTTTTACCACTGGGGTTTAACAACGATCTGGCGCTGACAGGTTGTGGAGCCTCCGCTGATATACCATCCGTAATGGCTGATGGGAATCAGGTGCTCAACTGTTTGCAGCTGGTGGAGATTTGAGCCGGGAGCCAGGAGTGACAGGCACCACGCCCACACAGACAGGGAAAGGGAAAACACACACACAAGGAAGGTGGCTGGAGAATGCAACCACCACAGTACCCCCCCCCTTAAGGGACGCCTCCAGGCGGTCTACCAGGTCTACCAGGTCTTCCAGGGTTATCCCGGTGGAAGTCCCGTATCAGAGATGCGCCCACGATGTCTCGCCGGGGAACCCAATACCTCTCCTCTAAACCATAGCCCTCCCAATCCACCAGATATTGGAATCCCCTTCCACGGCGACGAACGTCCAACAATCGCCTGACGGTGTAGGTTGGATGATTATTGATGATGCGGGGGGGTGGGGGAACACTCACTGGAGGAGACTGGCAACAGGTTTCAACAGAGATACATGAAATGTTGGATGAACCTTCATGTGTGAGGGAAGTTTGAGTTTGACTGCAGATGGATTAATAATGGAGTTGATGATGAAGGGGCCGACATACCGTGGGGTAAGTTTCTTTGACTCTGTCTTGAGTGGGAGATCTTTGGACGAAAGACAAACACTCTGACCTGGTAAGTAGTTGGGGGCCTGGGTCCTGTGGCAGTCTGCGATGAGGCGGTTGCGGGCAGCGGAGCGGAGCAGGGCTGCTCGGGTGTCCCTCCACACCTTACGACAGCGACGAAGGTGGGCCTGAACGGAGGGAACAGCAACTTCCTCTTCCTGGGCTGGAAACAGAGGTGGTTGGAAACCCATGGCACAATGAAAAGGTGAAATACCTGTGGCTGCACTTGGCAGGGAGTTGTGGGCATACTCGATCCATGGCAGATGTGGGACCCATGACGAAGGGTTCTTGAAAGCCACACAACGAAGGGCCGACCCCAGATCCTGGTTGGCCCGTTCTGTTTGCCTGTTCGTCTGAGGATGATAGCCAGATGACAGGCTCACCGATGCTCCCAGAGCCTGACAGAAGGCCTTCCAAACGTGGGAAATGAACTGGGGGCCCCGGTCAGAGACGATGTCGGTGGGGATCCCATGAAGTCGAACTACATGGTTGACCAGAAGATCTGCAGTCTCTCGGGCAGTGGGAAGTTTGGAAAGAGCCACAAAGTGTACCATCTTTGAGAATCTGTCCACAATAGTTAGGATGATGGTATTTCCTTGTGAAAGTGGAAGTCCAGTAACAAAATCCAATGCCACATGCGACCAAGGGCGACTAGGTACTGGCAGTGGGCGAAGCAGGCCAGCGGGAGGCTGGTGGGAGGACTTGGCGCGGGCACACACTGTACAGGCAGCAACAAAGGCCCTGGTGTCTTGAGCCATGGAAGGCCACCAGAAGCGTTGTTTGAGAATGAACAGTGTGCGATGGACACCAGGATGACATGAGAAACGAGAGGTGTGTGCCCACTGCAGGACCTTGGAGCGAACAGGGGTAGGCACAAAAAGACAATTAGCTGGGCAGTTACCTGGGCTAGGCTGCGCTCGCTGGGCCTCCCTGACCAATGACTCAATCTCCAAGGTAACAGCCCCCACCACGCAGGAGGCAGGCAGGATAGTGTCTGGACTGGCAGTTGGTCCATCGGAAGCGAACTGGCGAGAGAGGGCGTCAGGCTTGAGGTTCCGTGACCCTGGACGGTAGGTGAGGGTGAATGAGAAGCGGCCGAAATACAGGGCCCATCGAGCCTGACGGGAGTTAAGGTGCTTGGCAGATTGGATGTACGCCAGGTTCTTGTGGTCCGTCCATACAATAAAAGGGAGTTCAGCTCCCTCCAGCCAGTGCCTCCACTCCTCTAGGGCAAGTTTGACAGCCAGCAGCTCTCTGTTACCCACGTCATAGTTCTTCTCAGCTGGGGTGAGGCGGCGAGAGAAAAATGCACAAGGATGCAATTTTTGGTCTCGTTCCGAGCGCTGGGAAATAACTGCTCCTACCCCGGTGTTGGAGGCATCGACCTCCACAACGAACTGGCGAGAGGAATCAGGGTGGATGAGCACAGGGGCAGTGGTGAAGAGTCTCTTTAGCTCTGAAAAGGCTGCATCGCACTCTGGGGTCCAGGAAAAGCCAGTTGTGGGGGAAGTGAGTCTGGTTAAAGGACCCGCCACTCTGCTGTAGTCCCTGATGAAGCGGCGATAGAAATTGGCGAAACCAAGAAACTGTTGAAGCAGTTTGACTGAGGTTGGTTTGGGCCACCCCACCACCGCTTGGATCTTCTCAGGGTCGGATCTAAGCTTTCCTTCCTCAACGATGTAGCCCAGGAATGAGACTGTGTTGACATGGAATTCGCATTTCTCCGCCTTTACAAAGAGTCTGTTCTCCAGGAGTCTCTGCAGCACCTGCCTGACATGGATAATGTGCTCCTCTTTGTTACGAGAGAATATGAGGATGTCATCCAGGTAGACAAAGACTGACCGGTTGAGGAGGTCACGGAGCACATCGTTCACCATTGACTGAAAGACTGCAGGGGCATTCGTCAGTCCAAAAGGCATCACCAGATACTCGAAGTGACCGAGTGGTGTGTTAAAGGCCGTCTTCCACTCGTCCCCTTCTCGGATTCTGACGAGGTGGTAGGCATTGCGGAGGTCCAGTTTGGAAAAAATGGTGGCTTCCTGGAGGGGTTCAAAGGCGGAGTTAATGAGGGGGAGTGGGTATTTGTTTTTTACAGTAATGGCATTGAGACCCCTGTAATCAATGCAGGGCCGCAGTGAGCGGTCCTTCTTGGAGACGAAGAAAAACCCAGCACCGACCGGGGAGGAGGATGGCCGAATGACACCAGCAGCCAGGGAGTCATGGATGTAATTTTCCATGGATTTTCTCTCAGGGCGAGATAGGTTGAACAGACGTGAGGAAGGCAGAGGGGCCCCGGGAAGGAGGTCAATGGTACAGTCGTAGGGTCGATGAGGAGGAAGAGAAAGAGCTCGCTGTTTACTGAACACCTCTCCTAGGTTATGATATTCTGTGGGAACAGATGACAGGTCAGGCGGCTCGATCTTGAGTGGTGGAGAGGCGGCCTCTGCTGGCGGTAGGGCAGACTGCAGGCATGAGGATAAGCAAAAAGAACTCCAACTAATGATTTTGCCAGTTACCCAATCAATCTGGGGGTTGTGAGTTCTTAACCAGGGATGGCCCAACACTATGGGGGCCTGAGGTGAGGAAATTAGGTGAAACTGAATAAACTCACGATGGTTTCCAGACAGAATGAGGTTTACTGGCTTGGTGCGGTGAGTGACTTGGGCCAGGAATTTTCCATTTAGAGCATTAGCATTAAGAGGTGAATCTAACACTTCGCAGGAAATTCCTACCTGAGCTGCAATGTCAATGTCCAAAAAATTCTCATCCGCCCCCGAGTCCACTAAGGCGAGCAGGGGTAGGGACTGTTGGTTGCAGCAAAGCATGGCTTCTAGCTGTGTTCTGGGTCGGGGGTTGAGAGAGGAGAAAGGGCTCGCCAGAATCCCCACAGCTACTGACGAGCCTGACCTTTTGGCAGACTAGGACAGGAGGAAACGAGATGACTGGTTTGGCTGCAATAAACACATTCCCCAGCATGGATCCTTCTAGCACGCTCAGATGGTGAGAGGCGGGCCCTTCCCACTTGAATGGGCTCCTCTCCATGGGATGAGGCTGAGTAAGGAGTCGGGAAAGATCGGGGAATAGGGGTAGTGGCAGTTCCAATTTGGGGATCAAGTGAGAAGTCGCTGGGATTGGAGTGACGGCTAGTCCTATCCCTACGTCTCTCTCTGAGGCGATTATCAATCTTAATGGCTGTGGCAATTAAATTATCCAAGCTACCTGGATCATCCCTAGCCGCTAGCTCGTCTTTAATTGCTTCGTTCAGCCCCTGAAGAAAAGCATCCTGTAGTGACTCGTTATTCCAGCGTGAGTCGGAAGCCACTGTTCTAAACTCCACTGAAAATTCGGCTACACTACGGGAGCCCTGCCAGAGAGAAAGAAGGCGCCTAGCAGCATCCCTCCCCCGTACCGGGTGATCAAAAACTTTTTTCTTTTCGGAAATGAAAGTATCATATGACCAGCAAATGTGTGGCTGGCTCTCCCTAACAGCTGTAGCCCAATCTAAAGCCCTCCCCCTCAACAGGCTCATTACATATGCTACCCTAGCCCCATCTGTGTGATAAGTACTAGGCTGCTGCTCAAAAACTAACGTACACTGGAACAAAAAGGCTCTACAATTACCCAAATCTCCAGCATATCGTTCAGGTGTGGGAATGACAGCCTCTCGTAGCTGATGGAGGAGTGCAGCAGGAGGGGGGGGAGGGGCTGTCGGCTGTGCAGCGTGCTGCGGAGGAAAAGCCTGTGAAGTGAGCAGTTCTACCTGCGTGCCGATCCTTTGCACATTAACGGAGAGGTTCCGGAGAGTCTCCAATGCCTCACGGAGAACTGTATCATGATGCCCCACGAGAGCGCCTTGACTGGCCAGGGCTTGGCAGAGTTCGTCCTTAGTTTTGGCCTGGTAGCCGGTGTCCGCTGGGTCCATACGGGCCAGATCATTCTGTTACGGTTATCTGAGAGAACACAAACGCAGGACACGGCAGTGTGTTACAAAGGTTTTATTTGGAGGAGATAATCCGGCTGGAGAGTATCCACTGGAGCGTAATCTACTGAAGAGTATCCTCCGGAGTTTTAATCCACTGGAACGTAATCCACTGAAGCGTAATCCTGGAGCACAAGAAGAACAGGTAAGAATATATTCAGGTGTAGCGAAAATAGTCACTATACTTTAAGAAGGCTGAGAAGGCTAAGAGTTTTACCACTGGGGTTTAACAACGATCTGGCGCTGACAGGTTGTGGAGCCTCCGCTGATATACATTACATTTTTACATTACATTGCATTTAGCTGACGCTTTTGTCCAAAGCGACTTACAATAAGTACATTCGACCAGGAAGACACAACCTTGAAGAAAACAGAATCATATAAGTACATCAGGTTTCATAGAGCCAAACATTTCAAGTGCTACTCAACTGGTTTTAGGTAAGCCAGTCCTTTATTAGTATAAAAGTGCTTCGTTAATAGTTCTAACGCTCGAAGTGGAGTCGAAAGAGATGAGTTTTCAGTTTGCGCCGGAAGATGTGCAAGCTATCTGCCGTCCTGATGTCAATGGGGAGCTCATTCCACCATCTTGGAGCCAGGACAGCAAACCCACGGGTTTTTGCCGATGGGAACTTGGGTCCCCCTCGCAACGAGGGCGCAGCGAGTCGTTTGGCTGATGCAGAGCGTAGTGCACGCGCTGGGGTGTACGGTTTAACCATGTCCTGGATGTAGGAATGGCCAGATCCATTCGCAGCATGGTAAGCAAGTACCAGTGTCTTGAAGTGGATTCTAGCAGTTACCGGAAGCCAGTGAAGGGAGCGGAGGAGCGGAGTGGTGTGGGAAAATTTAGGAAGGTTGAAGACCAGACGAGCCGCTGCATTCTGGATGAGCTGCAGAGGTCGGATGGCACATGCAGGTAGACCAGCCAGGAGGGAGTTGCAGTAGTCTAGGCGTGAGATGACGAGAGCCTGGACCAGAACCTGAGTCACTTTCTGTGTCAGCTGGGGACGTATCTTCCTGATGTTGTAAAGCGTGTATCTGCAGCAACGGGTTGTAGCAGCGATGTTTGCAGTGAAGGACAGGTTGTTATCTAGGGTCACACCCAGATTCCTTGCAGTCTGAGTCGGGGAAACAACTGAGGTGCCGATGTTGATTGTTAGGTCAAGAGTGGGACAATCTTTTCCCGGGAGGTAGAGCAGCTCAGTCTTGTCAAGGTTGAGCTTGAGGTGGTGAGCAGACATCCACTGAGAGATGTCAGCTAGACAAGCAGAGATGCGTGCAACGACCTGGGTCTCTGAGCGGGGAAAGGACAGAATTAATTGGGTGTCATCAGCGTAGCAGTGGTAAGAAAAACCATGCGGGCTAATGACTGATCCGAGCGAGTTTGTGTACAGGGAGAAGAGGAGGGGACCAAGAACAGAGCCCTGAGGGACCCCTGTAGTTAATTGACAAGGGTCGGACTCAGACCCTCTCCAAGTCACCCTGTAGGTACGGTCTTTCAGGTATAAGGTGAGGAGGGAAAGAGCAGAGCCTGAAACTCCATGTTTTTGGAGAGTGCGAAGGAGGATCTGATGATTCACCGTGTCGAATGCAGCAGACAGGTCCAACAGGATGATGACAGAGGAGAGGGATGCAGTTTTGGCAGTGTGCAGTTCCTCCGTGACAGCAATGAGAGCAGTTTCTGTGGAGTGACCTGCCTTGAAACCAGACTGGTGCGGATCCAGAAGGTTGTTCTGATTGAGATAACAGGAGAGTTGTTTAAAGACAGCGCGTTCAAGTGATTTAGACAGGAACGGGAGGAGAGAGACAGGCCTGTAGTTTATAACATCAGACGGGTTGAGAGTGGGTTTCTTTAGGAGAGGGTTTACTCTTGCCTCCTTGAGACTGTTTGGAAAGTGACCAGAAGTTAGAGAAGTGTTGATGAAATGGGTGAGAAACGGTAGAATATCAGGAGCGATAGTCTGAAGGAGGTTTGAAGGGATAGGGTCCAGAGGACAGGTGGTAGGGCGGGCAGAAGTAATGAGGGTAAGAACCTCACTTGGAGAGAGAGGGGAAAAGGAGGTTAGTGTGTTGGTGGAAGGAGGGTCTGGTGACCCAGCGGTGAGTAAAGGTGAGTCAGAAAAAGAAGAGCGAATATCATCAACCTTTTTTTCAAAGTGGGTAACAAAGTCGCTTGACAGAAGTGAGGAGGGGGGAGGGGCTTTTGGAGGGTCCAAGAGGGTGGAGAAGATGGAAAATAGTTTTTTAGGATTGGAATAGGAAGATTGGATCTTATCCGTAATGGCTGATGGGAATCAGGTGTGTCGCAGAGGAGAGTGCTCAACTGTTTACAGCTGGTGGAGATTTGAGCCGGGAGCCAGGAGTGACAGGCACCACGCCCACACAGACAGGGAAAGGGAAAACACACACACAAGGAAGGTGGCTGGAGAATGCAACCACCACATCTCCGTGTTAAAACAAAACTTAAAACACAACTTCTTCACAGCTGCTTTTAATTTGTCATTTATATTGTGTTTTAAATGTGTCATTCTGTTAAACTGCATCATAAATGGTCTTTGAGTACTTTGAGTTAAAAGTGCTCTATAAATAAATTGTATTATCATTATTATTAGATCTTGCTGTAAAAATGTATAATGCAACGTCTGTTTTTCCTTGTACATTATTTGTACATTAGCAAGACACCAAGGAATATGCCGAGCCAGTGTGAAACACGAGCCACCCCCTCCAGCTACACCTCCAGTATAGGAGGCAGCGGGTGGGCGCGCTCACGTGAGTGTAATAAACCGCAGGAAGTGCCGTCCAAGCACTGTGCGCGTTCAGTGACACTATAGCCGGCGTGTTGCTGTCAGAAAACACCTCACCTGGTATAGTGGCTCCGATTAAATGCATTTCACCTTTAATGTGAAACACAGTGTTAATATGAAGGCGCGGCCCGCGAGAGTAGCCGCGGTGCGTTCAAGGACCTCTGCGGAGGCTCTGCGGAGGCTCTGCGGAGGCTCTGCGGAGGCTCTGCGGAGGCTCTGCGGAGGCTCTGCGGAGGCTCTGCGGAGGCTCTGCGGAGGCTCTGCGGAGGCTCTGCCCTTTTCATGTCGGAGCTGTGGCTCCACAGCTGCTTGTATGTCCCCTAAAACCGTTTTATGGGGAATGAAAGCTCAGCTGTGTACTGACAGCAGTGGCGGACGGCCCATAGGGGTGCTAGGGGCGCCACCCCCCCTCTTCCCACATTAAAAAATATATATTTAAAAAATATATTTTTATTTTAATAAACAAGGTAAATATTATATAATTGGTATCAGTAAAATGTATAATCTACAATAAAATCTCGTTTAAAATTGTGTTACGATGTCTAAAGTTACTGATAAGTCACATGTTTCCTGCCTGGCCTTGCCCGTGTATCATTACCCTGTGTGTAATGTGCAGCAAGCGCAGCAGAAGCCAACTGTTGCTATCTTTAAACTATGCCGCCGAAACATAATTTTAGCCAATCAGCGTCGTCAAATCTGATGGTCACAGGGCGCCTACGTCAGCGCGTATCCAAGGAGACAAAACAGGAAGCTGTCATACAAAGGAAACAGCTTTGCTGCTTGCTTTGACTTCTGCCAAGAGAGTATGCGAACTGACCGCTCTATCGGTGCACCCGAGTTGCCTTCTGGTTCGTGGTGACCGTAACGGGGCAACACTCAGACCGAACCCCTCCTCTGTTCCCAAGAACCTAAGGAGTTCTTCCAGCTGGAGGGTTATACACAGGGGTGCACATAACTTTTTTAGTGAGTTACTCAGATGAGTACCAGGAGACAGCGTTTGGTACTCACCCCACACGAAGCGTTGTCCTCCTCAGTGTCTCCTTCACTGTCCTCTATTTACACTTCTTGCATGCTGGATGATGAAGATGCACCTCCCTGTCTCTTTTTAAGCCTCCGGTTTGCTTTCTCCAAAACTTGTTGCCAAAACTGTGAAGTCCTTGCATTTCCTGAGGCCAAGTTGAAGGATCACATACTAAGAAATGATCACATGACTTGAAGTCATATCTGATTTCAGATGTGGGAAGTTACTAAGTATTCAAGTACTGTGCTTAAGTACAATTTTGAGATATTTGTACTTTACTTGACTTTGATGCTACTGTGTACTTCTTCTCCACTACAGTTCAGAGGTAAATGGTGCACTTTTACTCCACTACATGTATTTAATACCTTTAGTTACTTCACAGATGTGGATGAATGATGTGAAATCTAATCAAGTGTTAAATCAGACTTTAGTTCCACCTGGAGTAAATCCACAAGCTACCCTGCAGTATACAAAGTCATTCAAACTAGCTGCACCTTTACCAGCTTTGAGAACACTTTCATGATCAATCATTTTAAAACACATCATATATACAAGGCCGGCCCTGACCAATTTGCCGCCCTAGGCAAGATTTTAGATGGCCCCCCCCCAAAAAAAAAAAAATTCCAATGTTAATAAAATCACACAGAAGCTGTATACGTTTTTTGGGAGATTTATTTATTTTAATACAAATACAACATTAAAACCTACACTGAACAAAAATATAAATGCAACACTTTTGTTTTTGCTCCCATTTTTCATGAGATGAACTCAAAGATCTAAAACATTTTCTATATACACAAAATAACCATTTATCTCAAATATTGTTCACAAATCTGCAAGAACTGGGATGTTTTCAGCCTCCAGGAATTGTGTACAGATCCTTGCAACATGGGGCCGTGCATTATCATGCTGCAACATGAGGTGATGGTCGTGGATGAATGGCACAACAATGGGCCTCAGGATCTCGTCACGGTATCTCTGTGCATTCACAATGCCATCAATAAAATGCACCTGTGTTCGTCGTCCATAACATACGCCTGCCCATACCATAACCCCACCACCACCATGGGCCCCTCGATTCACAACATTGACATCAGAAAACCGCTCACCCACACGACGCCACACACACCATCTGCCCTGAACAGTGAAAACCGGGATTCATCCGTGAAGAGAACACCTCTCCAACGTGCCAGACGCCATCGAATGTGAGCATTTGCCCACTCAAGTCGGTTACGACGACGTGCCGGAGTCAGGTCGAGACCCCGATGAGGACGACGAGCATGCAGATGAGCTTCCCTGAGACGGTTTCTGACAGTTTGTGCAGAAATTCTTTGGTTATGCTCTGGTGGACATTCCTGCTGTCAACATGCCAATTGCACGTTCCCTCAAAACTTGCGACATCTGTGGCATTGTGCTGTGTGATAAAACTGAACATTTTAGAGTGGCCTTTTATTGTGGCCAGCCTAAGGCACACCTGTGCAATAATCATGCTGTCTAATCAGCATCTTGATATGCCACACCTGTGAGGTGGGATGGATTATCACAGATTTTTTCAGATTTGTGAACAATATTTGAGATAAATGGTTATTTTGTGTATATAGAAAATGTTTTAGATCTTTGAGTTCATCTCGTGAAAAATGGGAGCAAAAACAAAAGTGTTGCATTTATATTTTTGTTCAGTGTATAACTTGGCTCTGCTGAGGTGGAGGGGACAGGAGCGCTTGATGCTGTATAACTTGGCTCTGCTGAGGTGGAGGGGACAGGAGCGCTTGATGCTGTATAACTTGGCTCTGCTGAGGTGGAGGGGACAGGAGCGCTTGATGCTGTATCACTGGGCTCTGCTGAGGTGGAGGGGACAGGAGCGCTTGATGCTGCAGGGTTGGGCTCTGCTGAGGTGGAGGGGACAGGAGCGCTTGATGCTGCAGGGCTGGGCTCTGCTGAGGTGGTATGAGGCCCAACAAATTTCAAAAGTGCATCTGGAGAGAGAAGAGAATTATATGTGACCAACAAGAGATGCATTATATTTGCTAGACCTAAGACATATTATAGAAATCAGAAAACAGGAGCAGCTCACAAAATAATTAGAATATCATGGAATATATTGCCTCCATGTAGAATTGATGCATTTATCTCTGCAAAAGGAGCCCCGACCAAGTATTGAGTACATATTTGAATAAACTTTTCAGAAGATCGAAATATCTGTATTATAAATCCTTATCTAATATTATACTAGATACAGGATTATTGATTTTCATGATCTGTAAGCTGTAATAATCACAATTAAAACAAAAAAGGTTTGAAATATTTCACTTCATGCATAATGAATCTAGAATATATGATTAATTTGTTTTATTAAATGAAAGAAAAACAGTTCTATGATATAGTTATTCTTTTTCACCTGCAGATTCTGCGACTTACCAGATGGCAAAGAAGCAGCTACATACATTGTAATATAGCATATTAAAGATAAAGACTAAGGTATGCAGTATTTACAGTAGTGACAAGCATTTTAACACTGATGTAAACGTTACACTATTGATTATTGAACATACAATAGACAGCATAAACTGTAAGGCAATACAATTAAAGGCCTACAACTATAAATTATTGAGGGGATGTAAAAGGAATAGCATTTTAATGACTATCATTATTACTACTAGCCTATTACTACAAGCAGGGCAAACATTGGCTCACCTCAACAGATATAGTAGATGATATATAGCAGGTGATGTAACTCTTTCCAAATGTCCCTGAATTTAAGGTGGGAGTAACGGTAATAATTGACGTTAACTCTAAATGTAACTATTGATTAGCAAACAAACGACCTTGCTATCGTCTAAAAGTAAGCTAGCAAGTTAAAATTGTTCCATCAACGGTAACTACAATCAATTTTTTTACTTTGTTTAATCATCATCACATTAACGTTACTGTACCTTTGTCTTTCTCCCGTTTGTCCTCCTCCTCCTCTCTTTTCTTTCTTCCCCGGGCACCAGATAACTTTGTTCTTTTCGACATGCTAATTACCGTCTTTGTTTTCTTCTCCCGAGTCACAGCAGGTCAAAGGCGGCGGGTCAAGTGTCAGTCAGTGACACTTGACCCGCCCCCCTCGCTCCTTGAGGACATAAACAGCCTACGGGGCTGGGGCAGTTCAACTTACCTGATTTAGGGGGGGGTGGGGCGCCATAGTGTATGGGCGCTGTACGCAATATAGGCGTAGTTCTGTTAAGATAAGATAATAAGATGTATTTTGTTGATCCAAAATCGGGAAATTGTTTTAAAAAATAAATATATATATTTCCCCCAATTTTCGGGGCCCCCCTGGCTTGATGCGCCCTTAGCATTCGCCTATACTGCCTATGCCAAGGGCCGACCCTGCATATATATTATTCTGAAATGGACCAACGACTACTTTTACTGTCGCTACTTTCACTATATTTTGATAATGCTTTTCAAATTTTACTTGAGTAATATTTTGAATGCTGGACTTTTACTGTAACAGAGTATTCCTACACAAGATCTGAGTACTTCTTCCACCTCTGTCTGATTTCAAACTCTTCCATTAACACCCTGAGTAAGTTTGTTGTAAATAAAACTGCAGCAGCTTGACCACAGAGCGTGAACGTTGTGATCAGCTGATTTTGCGCAGTTCTCCAGTGTGTGTGCAGGGCACAGAATGTCAATCAATCAACAACTTTATTAATCCCACAAGGGGCAATTGGTTATGAGCAGCAGCTTATGTCATGTACATAGGCAGGAACTACAGGAAGAAAACACACAGATACACCCGGGAGCACAGATGTGGATCATTCCAATTGACACTATAAATAGTTCATAGCATCACAATAATAAATAGTCAAGTTAAAAGCCTTTCAAGAATTTAAAAGTTTGAGTGCAGAGGGGATGAATGATTTTGCAAAGCGATTAGTCTTTAGAGCAGGTAGAGCATATCTTCACCCTGATGGCAACAGACGAAATTCATGTGAAAGAACATGACCTGGGTCCTCATTTATAAAGGGATATACACTCAAAAAATGGCGTACGCCAGTTTCTACGCAATGTTTGCGATTTATAAAATACTAACTTGACGGGACAACGTGCGGTCCTCCACGCAAACTCTAACCCATGCGTACGCACTAAGCACAAAAACGGGAGAGACGAGAAACTGCGACACCGTTGGCAGAAGGAAGAATGGAGAGAAATATGTGGAAATAATACCATCAATAAAATATTACCTCTCATTTATCATATGAAGAATTCATTTTCAAACATTGATTAAAGCTGATCTTAAAATGATTAAACAAACGCCTGTTTGAGACTCCTCAGTGCACACAAAAACATAACTTGGAGAAATAAATAAATACGGATATGTTATTTAAAACCACCTCGAATATGTTGTGTTAATGTTATGAAATGTTTTCTCATAAATTATGCGGTTTTGCATTTCTAGGTTGTACGAGCATGGTTTTATATACTACCATGTTTAATCATGTTTTATGCCGTTTGCTAAGACTTGATAAGTCGCTCATAAAACACAGGAGGTATGGAAGCTAAGAACACCATATGTGGTCAATTGTACAGCTGATATAACACAACACATTAGTTGTATTTCCTTTAACTGGTGGATATAGAGTTGCTGCAGTGGAGACGCTGCGCACAGCTGATCGACAGCTGGGACACAAACCACCAAATACGAAAACATAATTCAGATCCAGTCGTCATGACTCCACTCCGGAGGGATTCCCCGATCATTTCTTACAGTCTCTCATCAAGGGGGGGTCTCCTGTCCCCGGCACAAACACACTGCCTGAGGAAGGCTATGTGTATTGTTTTTGTCATGAACCTTCTTCGGACCACTTATTTATTTATTTTGGTGACGATCCGACCTCCATGCTGCTACTCTGTTCAAACTGCATCCACCAAACAATATGATTTATCTCGACCTCCCCAAAATAACCAAAATCTGACACGGTGTGAGATGTCTTTTTTAGCTGTTCTGTCGTCATTTCCTGCGATCTTCTTCATGCAGTCAGTCAAAATGAATGAATGGGCGTTTCTTTCACTATTTATAGGCAAATATGGGCGTTACGTGAAGCCCGCAAAAGCTGCACCGCATTTCGAGTCGGTTGTGATTTATAAAGGGAAACCGGCGTAGGACGTGCTGTACGCACTTTCCTCGCTGGTACGCAATGTTTGGTGAATCGGAAAATGTCGGAACATTTCTGTACCTATTTTTTGGATTTCTACTACGTAAGCAACCTTCCCACGTGAATCCTACGCACGGCGTTATAAATGAGGCCCCTGGAGAGTTCAGAATGCTCTCTGCTTTCCGCAGAATCTGTTAGTTACAGAAGGAATTTAAGTCTCTCTGTTTCACGCCGATTATCTTAGAGCAGGTTTTAACAATATTGTTTAGGCTCTTCCTGTCTTTCAGTGTAAGGCTATGGAACCAGCAGATAAAAGAAAAACAAATAAGGCTCTCAATGAATGCTTGGTAAAAACGACAAAGAATGAAAGGCCTGACAGAGAAAGAG
The DNA here is from genome assembly GCF_902827175.1 of Gymnodraco acuticeps. Lineage (NCBI taxonomy): Eukaryota > Metazoa > Chordata > Actinopteri > Perciformes > Bathydraconidae > Gymnodraco > Gymnodraco acuticeps. The sequence continues at coordinate 153,383 of NW_022992339.1, read as the reverse complement.
TTCAGTTTGCGAAGAAGGTGCATTCTCTGTGGACCCCGCTTCACAATACACTCAGTATTCACATCAAATTTGAGGTGGTCATCGAAAATGGTGCCCAAGTGTTTATATGATGTGACAATTTCTACATTGTCATTGTGTATGATGCACTCCTTTGGAACATCCTTGTGACGTCTAAAATCAATGATCAATTCCTGGGTTTTAGAGACATTTAAATCCAGAAAACTGTCATCACACCAGGAAATAAAATCAGTAAGAGCACACTCGTGGCCTGATTCTGAGCCGCTAAGGAGGGACAAGAGGGCGGTATAATCAGAGAATTTAACCAAGTAGCTGTGCATGCATGCTCCTGCATTTATCAGTGTACATTATAAAAAGTAGGGGCGAAAGAACGCATCCTTGAGGCGAGCCCGTGGAAGTGATGACAGAGTCAGAGAGGCGTCCATTGACAGACACCTTCTGCTCTCTATTAGTTAGAAAGTTTAAAATCCATAAAACAAGTTGATCGGGCAGCTTAAAATGACATAATAGGCTCTCCACCAGGAGATGCGGCTGCATTGTGTTAAATGCTGAAGAAAAGTCAGCAAACAAAAGCCTAGCATGGGCTTGTGGCTTCTCAAGGTGTTTGTGGAGGGTGTGCAGTATAACAAGCTTTGCCTCCTCTCTGCCTCTCCCTGCCTGATACGCACATTGGAGTGGATCAAGTTCACCACCTACTAATAACATGACAAGGCCTTTAACAATTTTCTCAACATTTTTCATTACCAAGGACGTTAAAGCCGCCGGTCTGAAGTCATTTAGGACTTTAGGATGAGGTTTCTTAGGGATGGGAATTACAGTTGAGGATTTCCACATATCAGGAATTTGGCTATTCTCAAGTGACAGTTGGAAGATATGCTGGAAAACACCACAGAGTTCGCTAGCACAATACTGCAGTGTACGCCCACAAATATGGTCTGGACCTGGGGCCTACCTAATATTGACTCGTTTTAAGAGATTCCTAACATCATCCTGTTCAATGACTATGTCTGAGATAGAAGAGAGAGACTCTCTAAGGCAGGGGTGGGGAACCTTTTTCCTCTCAAGGGCCATTTCAATGTTTTCAACATCCCCCGAGGGCCGTACAAATTATTGACCTCTGCTTAAAAATACTAAAATCACAGCCCATTCATTTCGCCTTTCTTTCATGCTGTGCAAAGAAAAAGCAACCTCTTAATCCAGATATCTTGCCATGACTCGCGCATGCATGCACGTGCACGGTGTGGCATGACCACCCAAACAGAAAGATATGGACACAAGATGTGTGCAAATGTATTTAGACTCCTATCCATGTGAACATGATTTAAGTGGGGGGGGACCTAACCTCCTCTAGGGGGGTCCGGGGGGCATGCTCCCCCGGGAAGATTTGTTTTTTAAATGTTGAAGTTAAAAGCATCAATCTGGTGCACTTTGAGAGCAACATTAAGAGATCTATGGATACATCTCTCAACATCCATATAAAACAGAACTGTAAGCACATTTTCTTTTTCTTTATGGATATTTTACAAATCACTCCCCTTTCAAACTATATTCTTGTTTATTAATAACAACTTTTTGTTACTGTCATATAGTATTTTATACCTGTTTACTTTATTCTCTTATTTTTGTATAACTATAATGATCATATAAAGATGTGCCTTTTTCTACTGGTTGTAGAAAAAGCTTCTTATATTCGTTAGCATAGCTAGCTGACCAGATGCTAATAACAACAAAGTTATTGACTGTATGATCAGTATGACAGATCGACACTGGGCTTACAACTAAAGACACAGCCACGCAAAAACTGCAGCATGTGTACGGCTCCTTATCTGAAGTGCTGGAGCGGCGTTCTGGTGCTCGCCGTCAGAACTGTACCCCTGTCAGACGAGACATATACCACGTGATGACACGTTAGGCTTGTGTTGTGTTCAAGGACCCTGACCTTGGCCAGGAAAAATAGGCACTCGTTTAATTATTTTGCGGTCTAGATTTCTTTAATTTTTTTCTTCGTATACGGCCCGGGGGCCGGAGGTTCCCCACCCCTGCTCTAAGGGTTGAGGTGTTTATGGAGAAATCATTTTTCTGGAATCGAGAATAAAAAATGTTAAAAGCATTGGGGAGGTCTGCCTCATTTGTTCCCTCAATGTTAATAGGATTCCTACCCATGTCATTGTTGTTACCCTGGGAGTTGGAGGACATTGATTTGATTCCCCTCCAGGCTTCCAGAAGATACTCCGTCATTCTACCAGAAACGTATATTTCCACATCTAAATATACTGAAGAAAAATTATTTATTTCGTTCAATTTCAATAACAGGTCATATGGAGAACATGTTAAACTGTTAGGAACACATATTGTCCCATCTCAGCATGTTTTTATTATTGAATAAAATCCATTTTTAAATGAGTTTCACCCTTAAGATGTCAGGCCCTGTCACAGACAAATGTGAGTACGGTAGAATGGCTTCCTAATATATTTTTTTAATACAAATAACATGTTCCCATTGATCACATGTCCCTGATTGTATCTAAAAATGTTTTTTTAATCCTTTTAAGAATTCTTAGCAACCTATCAGTTAACTGTAGTGGACGGTCAGGAAAGAATAATCACCAGGTAGTCATATTGTTGTAAAGAAAATACTTTTACACCAATTATTTTTCTAAACAGCTAATGTGGATATGACCCCCCACCTCCAAGCTCACAATTGTAGAGGTTATTTCACTTAAAAAATAAATAAATAGTCAATTTCTGTATTATAATTTCCTGTGTGACAGGACTGACCCTGTCGTGACAGGGTTGACAGCCTGTGACAGGGCTGACTTAATAGATTGAATTGATTCAGAACATGTATGTTTGTATTTTTTAAATCTTGTTTTGGTAAGTTTTCCTTTTTAAAATTATTATCATGATTCAATATTAGACTGATGTGGTAATAATCATTTAAGGACACACGATAAGATTTGATAGAAATGTATTGATAACTGCTCGAAGCATTGTTTTAATAAACACATATTACAACTTAACATTGGTAATTTACAATTCATTTAATCTAATAATTGATTATTTGTCAGCTTAAAAACAAGTAATTTAACAGTTCAATACAATTGCATTTAACAGTCAAATGACCAGACACAATGAACATTAACATGAAATAGAAAAGCACTTCTCGTAGAAGGGACATTCTACCAGAATCTGTCCTGGGATTGTTACAGCGAATACAAATTATAATACATAACAGATCTTAAAACTGATGAAATAGTAGTGTTTTGTGAGTTGTTTGTACATAGGTCTGTGATTCACAAGGGTTTCAGGTGTTTTTGAAAGCGAACAAAACCAAAACACACTGCATGCATGTCATTATTTCAATTGGAGCTAATGACACGTACGAGGAAAATAATTTTCATCTTCTATTTTGCCAATTTGGCCCAAACTTCTTTTTTTATCTCATGATGACGGCTGGTCACAGGCTGAGGCGGTTGAATGAAACAAAGCACATCCTCAAATAGGTACCAGATCATGTCTTCTCTTGTATGCCAAAATAACCTGTTTACTCCAGCGCTGTGCATGCATTTCACTTGCACTTGAACCTCATCAATGGCAGTAATGATGCCAGGATAGAAGTCACTGTCATATTTTATTACACACCACTTTTGTATAACATCTGGACCCCATGTTATCTCTTCTATTGCTGGTGTGGTCGTTGGTTTGTTGAAGCTGAATGCCTTTGTGTTATAGCATGTGCAATGGTAAATCTTGTCTACAGTGCACATACAGCTCACATCCCGGTACAACATCTGTCCAGGAGAGGTTGTGAGAATCTGGTGTATTCTCATTGTTGAGGGGACTTGGGGGATGCTTTCTGGCATGTTCTTTATTGCCATGTCAATGGACTCTTCAGTTACAAAGAACAGTTTAATAGTGGTGCCTGTGTTTACCAAGGCTTCAAACAGACCCATTGCATTGTTAATGTCACAGCCATGGCTCACCAAACGGTCTGCACTCCTTTTCGTTGTTGTTGCTTTCGCCATAACTTACGCCTGTGTCTTTGCTCTCTCTTACTCAACTCGTCAATAGTTTTCCTACTTTATTTTTTCTGCCTCCATCTCTCCTTCTCTCTCTGAAGATGTCTTTCCTTTCTATCAGGTTCTGCATTTCTGCGTGCCCGACACTGCCTCTGTCTCTCAGCTGCACTGACTGGAGCCATTCAACTGCAATTTCCATGAATTAAAACAAATTACTGCCATTGTTACTTACAGATAATAACCCCCATTACAATATTAACAGGTATTTAAAGGTCCCCTATTATACTGTTTTTCATTAATATATATTAGAGGTCTCAGATATACAAAATATGTCTCTGAAGTGTTTGGCTGTTTTGTGACCGTGACAGGGCCTGACGTGACAGGGCCTGACCGTCGGCCATTTTAACTGCCATTACTCAGCATTTCAACATGTTAGCTTAAAAATAGTTAGCTTGCTAGCAAGGGATTTTAGTGAACTTTAATACATTTTTTAAAAACAAAAACAATATAATCCTTTTCAGGGATATTTGAACGTGACAGCACCTGACCCTTTAGCTTGTCCACGTAAAAAAAAAAGGTGTAAAAACAAGATTAAAATATTAAAATTCAAGGACATAATTTACCCACCTCAAGGACAGCTCCTCCTCAGTCAGATGATGTAACTCCTTCACAATCATGTTCTTAAAGGTGTATTACACAATTTTGTAAGGAGTATTTTATGAAGCGTGACAGGACTGACCGAAAACATGGGGACTGTTGTAAAACATAATTTTTTGGTCAAATGTAAGCATTATTCAATGTTTTCAATGAACTGTGGTAAAAGATAACAAGTTAAATGTGTTATTAATGACGTTTGTTTTTAAAATAAAAGTTTTAAGTTCATTAAGAAATGTAAACCCCTCGCTCCAATTTGGCTGGGGACAGGCCATTTTTAAGAACTTCTATTTTTCAAAAGTGTTTTTCAATAAATTAAAAAACATCTGAAACCCTAATGAATCACAGACCTATGTACAAACAACTCACAAAACACAACTATCACATCAGTTTTAAGATATTTTATAGATTATAATTTGTATTCACTGTAACAATCCATCCATCCATCCATCTTCTCCCGCTTATCCGTGATCGGGTCGCGGGGGTAGCAGTTCCAGCAGAGAGCCCCAAACTTTCTTTTCCCTGGCGACATCAACCAGCTCTGACTGGGGGATCCCAAGGCGCTCCCAGGCCAGCGAAGAGATATAATCCCTCCACCTGGTCCTAGGTCTACCCCTTGGTCTCTTCCCAGCTGGACGTGCCTGGAACACCTCCCTAGGGAGGCGCCCAGGTGGCATCCTAACTAGGTGCCCGAACCACCTCAACTGGCTCCTTTCGACGCGAAGGAGGAGCGGCTCAACTCCGAGTCCCTCCCTGATGACCGAACTTCTCACCTTATCCCTAAGGGAGACACCAGCCACCCTGCGGAGAAAACCCATCTCGGCCGCTTGTATCCGCGATCTCGTTCTTTCGGTCATGACCCATCCTTCATGACCATAGGTGAGGGTAGGAACGAAAATGGCCCGGAAGACCGAGAGCTTTGCCTTCTGGCTCAGCTCCCTTTTCGTCACAAACGGTGCGGTAAAGCGACTGCAGTACCGCTCCCGCTGCTCCGATTCTCCGGCCCATCTCACGCTCCATTGTTCCCTCACTCGAGAACAAGACCCCGAGATACTTGAACTCCTTCACTTGGGGTAAGGACTCATTCCCTACCTGGAGTGGACAATAGTGTAACAATCCCAGGACAGATAATATACGTTTCTGGTAGAATGTCCCCACTGCTGTATTTGAGTTCCACCTTATCCCTATAAGCTATTTTAGCTTTTCTTATCTAATTTCTTAATTCTCTGTTCATTTATTTTTTGTCCCCACTGTTTCCAGTATAAAAGATACGTTTCTTTCTATTTATAACACTCTTTAGTTCCTTCGTGACCCACGGCTTATTATTAGGGAAAACGGTAATGTCTTTACAATGGATGTTAGACTCCACACAAAATGTAGGATGAGACAGTTGACGTCAGTTCATTGAGATCAGAGCATGAGCTATAAAACACATGCCTGTAAGGTGGCAATGCTTTCCTCTGTCCAACATTTCACAGTTTTTTTTGTGCACACTTGTTTCCTGCAGATGGGTTTGTAGATCGGCACCAGAAGAACACTCGTGTGGTATGACGCTCCAAAAGGGGGCATGGTCAGGGACTTGAACGCACCAGGCACCGTGGATTTATTTAAAGTTGTAGGACATGTGACATACTGCTCGCATGTTTTTAAGGTCTTATGTACCTGACAGTGATTAAAATCTCCTAAAATAAATGTAGGAGCATCGGGGGAGAGGGAGTCCAGTCTGTTAGTAACTTCCTCAATCAGCTGGGTGGCTGCTCAGGTGCTTGCCCGTGGAATGTAAACAATAGTGAAAAACAGCTGGGGGAACTCTCTAGGCAAGTATAAGGGGCGAAGCGAGTTCAAGATCCGGAGTACATATTTCCTCCCGAACTGTGAAAGAATTACAGTACCTTTTGTTGATATAAAAGCATACTCCACCCCCGCGGGATTTGTTTGTTATGACAGGCGACCAAAACCGCTGATGTGTAGCTCCTCGTTGCTGTCCGAGGCTTTCAGCCACGTCTCAGTGAATGCCAGCAGACATGCGTCCCTGTAATCTCGCTTGAATTTAGCACAAGACTCCAATTTGTCCAATTTTTTCCGTAGGGATTGAACATTGGAGAGAAGGATAGTTGGGAGCCGGGGGAGCCGGCGTTGGTTGTCTAGCCCGTTTGTCCTCAGCAGTGTTGGGGAAGTTACTTTAAAAAGTAGTGTTTGCTCGTTACTCGTTACTTCTTTAAAAAAGTAATCCCTTACTTTACTTAGTTACCCTCCAAGGAAAGTAAACTGTTTACGTTACTCGTTACTTTTACGTTACTTTTATGTTGCTCGACTTTGGGCAGAACCCCATCTCTGTTCCTAAATGTGTAGGCTTACATAAAGTTCTACTATGGAGGACATAACAGATATGTCTTTTGTGCTCTTTATTATAAAAAAAATGCCACAGAGCACTTAACAAAACATTGGGCTATAGGCGTCAACACCACCACTAAACAATAATATCAAACAATATCAACATAAAATCATAATCATTAAGGGTTACAGGCTAGCCCCAAAATAGGTGCAAAGCTAGTGCAAATCATATCAATAGGCTACTAAATAGGCTTGGACTCGAAATATCATAATTTCCCCGGGGATCTAGAGCTACTAGCTTCCTGCTAGCATGTTTTCCTTTCAAATGCTTGGTGAGGTTGGCAGTGGAGTTAACGGCAGTGGACACAAGTTTCTGGCCAGGGAACAACGTACACCTTACACTCACATTTCCCCCCTTAGTTTCAACAAGTTCGAAGTAATGGGAATACCTCCATCCCTCGAATGTTAGCGTTGGCTGCGCCTGCTTCTCGCTTGCCATCACTGCTCTTCAGTCTTCATGCCACCACCAGCGGCCAGCCTCTATCACGTACAGTGTGGAATGAGAGCTCGTGCCTAATGCGTAATGTTAGAAATTAAAATCAATGTTTTATGGCATAATGTACCTTAAACATACCGTCAGTTTAAATGCTATTTTATTCTGGAAAAAACCGGAAGTTCTCAATACCAAGCTTTTATTCTGAAAATCCTTCATGACGACATCCGGGACTACCGTCCATTAGTATCATTAAAGTGGCTATTGACGCCGTTAACATGTATTACATATAAAGTTATGAAAGAGATAAGGAGGAGAAAAGGCATGTGGAAGTAAGCAATGAATGTAAAATGTCGAAATCCTCTGTTTAACGCGATATCGGACACAGACGAACGAGGGGGGAAGTCCCCTACGTCACTACAGCTCACAGAGCGGAGGAGCGAACAGCCAGCAAGCGGGAAAGACGAAGGCTTGTGGTCTCTCTTCGGCACAGCCAGCACCTGGGAGAGGAGAGGAAGCTGCAGCCTTTTTCTCCTGACTGAACAATATCCTGTTTGTAACATTACCTCGCCATATTTTTAATTAAAGTACAATTTGAACCTTCTCAGAGACTCCATTTAGTCTCCTTTTTAAGCTTCTCTCCTTGACGCGAGAAAAACGATCACGGTTTACAGTAAGCACACAGCTGAGTAGGCAGTGTCACTGTCACTCGTTCTTGGGAAAAGTAACGTTGCGGCGAATTGAAGAAGAAACTACGTTACGTTACCAAATTTTCCGTTGAACGCCTCCTCTCCTTCCTCTCTTCCTCCGACAATTTTTGGGCAACATCCTGCCTGGTAAAGCATTTGTACTACTACTTCTTAGGAAGTGGGGAATAGGCGGAATAGGGTTACTTGCTGCTAGTGAACGTATATCCAGCTGCTCTGAAACTTGCTGCTGTCATTCCCGTACTCAAAAAACCCTGATTCCCTCAATAATCACCGGCCCATCTCTAACCTCTACAATCTAGTTTCCGTACTCGCCGCAGCACAGAATCTGCCCTACTTGATCATCAGATCAAGGGGGCGTTGGGGAACACCAGTCGAAACCCACCCCCGCTGCCGCTGTAAAGCCGTTGTGTCCTTGGGCAAGACACTTCACCTGAATTTGCTCCTGTGGGTATTGTCCACAGTACATGACCGTTACATGTGTGTAATGTGTATTTGTAAAGCGCTTTGAGGATCTGGAAAAGCGCTATAATAAAATGTAAGGAATTATTATTATTATTACTCAAGGTCACTAACGACATTCCTCTCTGCTGACTCTGGTTCCCTTTCAATTCTCATTCTCCTTGACCTAACCGCCGTATTTGACACGATCAACCATTACATCCTTATCACCCGCCTTCAGTCTTTAATTGGCATAACTGGCACTGCCCTCTCCTGGTTTAAATCCTATCTCTCTGACATATCAATTCATTTCCATCAACAACTCCAAATCCCACACAGCCCCCGTCAATCATGGCGTCCCTCAGGGTTCTGTACTTAGTCCCCTTCTGCTCATCATCTACATCCTCCCAATTGGACATCCTCCGTCACCACCAACTCCAGTTCCACTGTTATACTGATGACACACAGCTCTACCTATCAACAACATGTATTTCTCCAACCACACAGCTCACCACCTGCCTCACTGACATCAAATAATTTTTTAAAACTCAACTGCGACAAATCGGAACTCATAATCATCGGCCCAAACTCACTTACCCACTCAACCCAGAATTTTTCACTAACCATTGACGGCTCCATTGTCAACTGTAATCTTGGTATCATCCTCGACCCCCCTTCACTTAGCTCCCTCATGTTAACCAGGTCAAAAAAGCCTTCCACTTAAAGAACATCGCCCGCATCAGACCCCCCATCTCATCCACCACTGCTGAAACTCTGATCCATGCCTTCTTACATCGCGACTGGATTACTGTGACAGCATTCTTTATGTTTCATCCTCAAAAAACTTCCAAAACTCTGCTGCCCGTATGCTCACCTCCACCCGACACTCCGACCACATCACCCCTATCCTCCACTGGCTCCCCAACAAAACACCTCTTTGACTTTAAAATCTTACTATTCACTTTCGAAACCCTCAACAACCTTGCCCCCCCCTACCTCAGTGACCTCAGCCAACGACACCCCCCCATCCGTCGCCTCAGGTCTGCTGACGCTTACCTACTGCTGCCCATCAGAACCAAGCTCCGGACCTGGGTAGGGGTGCAACAACTAATCGACTTAATCGATTAAAATCGATGACCAAATTAGTTGCCAACTAATTCAGTCGTCGATTCGTTGGTGACGTAATCACGTGTGTTTTACACGCCGTTAAGCTCCAACGTTATCGGTCTTTTTATCGGTACTGGAGACATTTAATAAATATATGTCATGTTTTATTGCTACAAAAACATTATATCGCAGTCTTGGTGTCGCCAACTCGTTTTTAATATGCAAAAAGACAAAAATGGGCGTCTATGGTGTATTTTCGATCTTTCCAATCTAGACGAGATCTTTCTCTCCCCCGTCTGTGTGCGAGGGGGCGGGGCAGTTTACACACACGCGGCTGCTACATGCAGCAACACACGGCGGGGATGGCGGAGAGAAGCGCTCCAAGGTGTGGTTAAATGTTACCCGTCTTGAGGTGGACAATGCTCCTTGCCAAGAGTGTTTAGCATGTAAGGGCGGTAACAAGAGCAATTTGTCTAAACATTTAGCAAAAGTGCTCCACATTCAGACGGAGGAATGCACCGGGTTCGACTGTCTTTCTAGTAGCTCTGTAGCCCCATCCACGAGTAACGTTTCCATGTCAGCAACACACGGAGTTAACAAAATGATAGAAACATGGGTTAATGATTAGAGGTAACTGAGTTATTTATTTTGTTAAAGTTTCAGCTATTCTGTTTACAGTTCTGTCATCACATTATTTAATACGATTTGTTAAAACATTGTTGTTTCTTTTGATGTGAAATATTATTTATTTAATTTAAATAAAAAGCAATGTTAATTCTGTTCACAATGTGTTCAGTTAATTTAATAATATATGTATTTTTGAATCAAGTATTCATCTCAATTGTCATTGTTAGTTTCCACATGCCTAAAACAACCTCAAGCTAAATCTAAAAGTTGATGGCTAAATAAGAGCGTTTGAGAAATTGTGCAAGGCATAATAGTCCGAATAGTCGATTAATCGTTTCTTTAATCGATAGATTACTCGATTATCAAATTAGTTGTTTGTTGCAGCCCTAGACCTGGGGAGACAGGGCCTTCGCAGCAGCCCCCCCCCCCCCCCCCTCACTCTGGAACTCCCTCCCCAGCCACGTCCGATCTGCCAACACTCTCACGTCATAAAAAAAATCCCTCAAAGCTCACCTTTTCACTAATCCACTAACCCCTCCCCCCTATTCCACCTAGTTTAGCACTTTTTCCTATTGTTGTCATTTTTCTTCTTTACTTGCTTGTAAGGCGATTTGAGCACCAGGAAAAGCCCTTTTTTCCACTTGTGCCCCTTTTCCACCAAACCGATTCTTAGCCGGCCCAACTCGGCTGCCCGGCAAGAACCAAGAACCAATACTTCACGCTTACGTCAGAGAGGGGCAAGATTAACCTGGGCAATAACATTTCATGGCGAGTATGGCATATATAAGTTTTACAAGCAGTAGCGCTGAGCAAAGTGACTAGAACGCAACCACACACTTGTAAAAAAACACATGTTATAAAGTCAGGCAACACTAATCAGGCTTAGTGTGATACTTTTTATTTTTACCTTACTTTAATGACCAGAGAGCAGGCAGACGTTTTCCTGTTGTTTTGTATTATAGCAGCTATCGGATGGAATCAATACATGGGCTACACAGGTTGTCATGTCCGACTATCATAAGTAGAATCATAATGAAAAATACAGCGGTAAAATGTGCCTGTAGAAAACGGCTTATGCCACCATAGGATAGCAACAAGTAGTCAAGATAGTCAGATTAGCTTTGGTTGCTATGCTAACATCACCCATTCTATACCAGAACTTTCATAACACTGTTGTTATGCCAAACAGCGTCAATTCATACTGACACACATTCACTTATGGGGATGGGGGATATTTATCAGCTGCTTGTGTGACAGAATACTTTCCAGCGGACGCTGCTGTGAGCTAACGGTAGACTAAACTCCAATGGACGAGCAGCGCTGCCGCTGAACCACATTAATAAACAATGAACCACGGCACTCTGGAGAAAAATATAATGGTTGAGAGAGAAGTACTTATTTAATTTAATATGGCTTCGTATGATTAAAAGTAACACGATCATCGACCCAACGCAGTCCCCCGTTGTTGTTGTTGTTGTTGTTGTTGTGAGCGGCGTTGGGGAGGAAATCAGCGACGTAAACGGTGATGTCATGACGCAGCAGCGGCAGCATCAGTCGGGCTCTGAGAAGGTGGAAACACAAGTGGTGCTACAGAGAAGAACCAGTTAAGCACCAGAAAAGCACAAGAACAGTTCTTGAACCCGAACATTGCTAGACTCCGACCGTCCGAGTCTTTTGCTGAAACCTGGCTCCACTGGCTGCCGGTCAAGTCCCACATTTCCTACAAAATCCTCCTCTTCACCTACAAGTCCCTCTATGCCCATGCCCCCCACTACTTATCGGACCTCCTCCGCCCACATGCCCCTCCCCGGAACCTGCGGTCTTCAGACTCCGGCCTGCTTACCACCGCCCGCACCAACCTGCGAACCTTCGGGGACAGAGCTTTTAGTGTGGCAGCCCCCACCCTCTGGAACTCTTTCTCTTTTAGTGTGGCAGCCCCCACCCTCTGGAATACTCTCTTTTAGTGTGGCAGCCCCCACCCTCTGGAACGCTCTCCCTGCAATGATTTGCAACATCCCCACTCTTGACGCCTTTGAAAGGGCCCTCAAGTCCCGCCGATTTGCCAAGGCCTTTGGCCCCTAGTTTATTTGTTGTTGTGTCTGTCTGACTGTTTTTTTTTGTTTTACTCCGGTTTTCATGTAAAGCGACCTTGGATCCACAAAAGGCGCTATATACATTTAGTTATTATTATTATTATTATTATTATAAATAAAATGTATTATTATTATTAATACTGTTTATGGTTATTGAACTTTTACCAACATTAGATGACATGCAGTGATATGACCTGCTGCCTTAATGCTTTCTGACCTGTATTGCTTTGATATTCTCCATCAGCTGGTCCGTTCTGGACGCTCCCAGCAGGACAGAGTTCACCCCCTCGTTCCTCAGGCACCATGCTAGACAGCACAGGAAAAATAAAAATGGGAAGTCAATCCTTTAGCAGCCATTTTATTTAGAAGCAAAGAATGAATTAAATTGGACTACAACATGGTATAGGGATTTCCCAGAGCTATGGGTGCTTAAAACATTTCTGCAAGTAGTCTTTTTCTTCTTTCTTAAGTATTTCTGGACGCTGATTTTAAATTAAAATCAATGTTGATATGGCGTAATTTGAATTAAATACACTGTTAAATACGTCGGTTTGGATTTAATTTAAATCTGTTTTATTCTAAAAACCGAAGATTCACACATGACTTCCGGTTTTCCGCTAGTGAATTACGTCATTTCCGGTTAGCATTAGCATGTGGTGAAATGCTACGTTTTCAAACCCGTGAATTGAGGGTGAAATGACATGTGATGTTGTACCCTAAACACACTGGGATCAACACTAATTTATTTGACGCTGAAATAACGTTTATCAGGGAATGTTTAAATAACCACAGACACCAGAATGATGTAATTTAGCAACAGAAAAAGGCAGGAATTGCATTGGACCCGCCCCCGTCAACGCCGGCCAATAGGAGAAGACCTCAGATGACAACAGGAAGAGCGAGCCAAGAATCGATCTCTTTTCCCTGACCTCGGCTGACCGGACGCATGGGGGGAGAGCCTCCACTCGCACATTTTATTTGTACACCACCGCATCTTTTGTGTAATTAAATGCTGTTAACTTTTATAAGCTTCCTTTGACTCTTTTCAGTCTGTCCTGCTCTCAGGGTTCTAGAATTACTTACATTTTGAATGGCCAATGTGTGTTTTTACTCATGTGTTTATAGTTTTACACTGTGTTTTAAAGATTCGTTATATAATAATAATTTTGGGATTTCCTCCAAACACCCTGGCAGCGCCCCAGCTGCATTTCACCCCCTCTTCCTCTTTATTTGTATTGCTGCTTTATCAATAAAAAAATGGAAATGCCCCAAAAATAATAATATAAAAGAAAGAAAAAAAAACTGTTACCAGCTAAAAGTGCTAACTGCACAAAGTGCTAACAGTGCTAACTGCACAAAGAGTGCAAACAACAGCAACAGTGCTGGGGGAAGGGGGGGGTGTTAATGTGCAGATGGGGGACAGTGTTATCCAATGGAGACTGACTTAATTCTCTGCTCAGGACCAAATGACTCCAGTATATATTAAACAGCTGGATGTTTGTGCTATATTAATGTTCTCATTTTTCTGTATAGATAAGCGGTAAGCATATGGAAACTCCTCTGGTTACAGGTTACTTAAAGTTAAGGAAATGTTGGAAAATGTGCATACAATTAACATTGAGTGCATGTAACTTTTGAATAAGGCTACGGAGACAGAAACGTTAGGTGTTCAAGAAGAAAACACATCAACAATTATATAGGAAGATACATATAGACAGCAACTCAGTTTGGATTTACCAATAGCCAGTTGGGGCAGAGTGCAGCCCATTCGCTCAGCAACTGCCTGCAGCTCTTTTAGCTTCACCTGCTGCCTGTGCCCCTCCTCACTCAGGACCTTGTCCTTCATCCATTGATAACCCTGTTGAAGACAACACAATACAGAGCACATGGTAAAGGGCTTGACAAAGATATTCCAAGTGCAACCAACCCTGAAAGCAAGGATGACTATTTTCCAATTTTAAGTGTAAATGCTGTTCAACAGCATTCCACTATTGATCTTCTTTTCTTTAATCTTCTTATTTTCCTTCTTATTTAACCCAATATTTTGGCTCTCAATAACTTCAGCATACTTTCAGCTACACAAACCATTAGAATATCAAAATATTCAGTCTTTTCAGCACATAATGGGAAATGTTCCCAAACATTTTCAACTTTTTAAAATATTCAGCTTTTTAAAATCTTTTTTTAACATGTAACTCATTGGGAGGAACCTTGAAAACCTCCTTTGCCTACACCGTGTGCAAGATGATATAATTTGCTATCAAATGGTCACAATACATTCACCTATTAAACTTGTATTCAGATTTTTTTATATCTTTTACAGTTTTTTAAATATCAACATTTAAGTTTTGGTAAATGTTCAGACCGTTTTAGATTTTATAATGGGTGTCTATGGGACGACACTTCAAATCCTCTTTTACCTTCACTGTGTGCAAAATGCTACTCCTTCCACATACTTTCAGCTAGAAACTTCATTACAACTTTAAAGGTCTCCTATCATGCTATTTTTAGGCATATATTATAGGTCTCAGATATATAAAAATACTTGTTTACACATACTCTCTCCAGTACAGGTTAGCTAGGTTAGTGTTAGCGATGCTTGCTAATGTAAACAAAGAAAATTACTTCCAAAACACGTAGGGCATTGTTTCTGATAGCGACATTTCTGATAGGGCCGTGGGTGTAAAGCCAGCCCGCATTTCCGATATTACGTCATATCGGCAACAAATCTGGATAAGCTCCCTTGTACCCCCGATTTTAGAGTTTTGTGGAAAAGGAGGAAAAGAGGTTTTGTTTTCTGACACTTTTTGAGATCCCTGACACACCAGGGACACCCAGTGTAATGTCTTTTATGTATAAAAGACATTACAAAGTGCATTTTGCATGATAGGAGACCTTTAAAACGGTCACAAGACATTCAGCTATTAAACTTGTATTCAGCTTTTTGATGTCTTTGACAGAATTATCAACATTTGATAACACAAGTTTTGGTTAATTTTCAGGCTGTTTTAGATTTTATAATGGGTGCGGGACGGACTATTCAGGGCTAGAGTGTGTGACATCATCACTTAGAGCAGGGGTCGACAACAGGCGGACCGCGGTCCAATACATTAATAGGGGAACCAATGAGCACCTGCATGTGTATGAGAATGGCCCTGACACCATTTCAGCCCAGATTTACAAACTCCTGGAAGGACAAGCTCCAGCTCAATTCTCGCACTGAATTAAAAAAAAGTGAGTGAGGGACTGCAATATAAGAGGGAAAGAAAGAGAAACTTTAAAACTGTTCAATTGTTATGATGTAAAGACTGATATTGTTCTATAATCATCTGAAACTGTTAAGTCATGATGTGAAACGGTTAACAAAGAAAAAGGGAAACTCAAGCTGCTGCTACACTTTATTTTATTTATCTAAAATTAAGCACTTTTAAGATGCACATATTTTCAAAAGCTATTTATTTTCTCTATTTTATTTTTAAATGCAGCCAAAGAGGAACATTACACATATCCACAGTATTTACTGTATATCTGTATAGTTCAATGTTAATTAACAATAAATATTGTTGTTTTTGAATTGTACCGTAATTTTCGGACTATAAGGCGCACCTGAATATAAGCCGCAGCAGCTAAATTGAATGATGTGTATGTGTATTGTTGATTACATAAGCCGCACTGGACTATAAGCCGCAGGTGTTTTAATGTTTAATTACTATATGTAAGGGTTCGTGCACAGAGGGGATTGTCGGGAAAGAGATGGCTGTTTGAGGAAGCTCCCATTTATTAACATTTCAACAAACAAGTTACATATTTGCATAACGTATTCAAGTGTTACCATTTAGTGCAATAGTAGCTACAGAACATATACTGTGCTGTGTAAACTGTACTGTATCACGTAGCGTTTCAGACACACAAACTTTTCAACTTTCAAACTTAAACGGTGCGCTCCCAGCGTTTACCGGCAATGATCTACAGCAGTGGTTTTCAACCAGTGGTCCTTGAGGGAGTGCTAGGGGTTCCCCAGCAAAATTAGTTAATAGCGTCACAATCATTTAACCACTTAGCTTTGGCTATTTTTGAAAAACCTTGAAAAAGTGTGCACATCTTTGAATATTTATATTTTTTAAAGCGAAAATTAACTGATATCTTTGCTTCTGGGGGTCCCTGGCACAAAATATTTTCAATTGGGGGTCCGCGGCCAAATGTGTATCAATTTAGGGGTCCTTGGCATGAAAAAGGTTGAAAACCACTGATCTACATTATAGCCTACAGCAGTACCATAACAAAAAACAACAAAGCTTACAGCGCTTGACGAGGCAATATCAATGGCTAAATTAAATGTGTTTTTTTAAAAGTGCAAAATAAAGTGCCTGTAACACGACAGTAAGTGCGTAAGCCTAAAGTTGCAGTAACACGGCTGCTTAAAATATACGGTAATCAGCCTACCAGAAAAGTCATTAATCCTCGTCTTCATCTTTTAGGCTAAGGTGCATACGGCTGTAACCAGAAAAGTCAAGTCATTAATCCTCATCTTCGTCTTCTTCCTGCGTACTAAAACCACCAAAGTCCTCATCTTCAGTGTCGGAAAGGAACAGGCTCAGGGTGGCTTCGTCAGCCACTCTCCTCTCTCCTTCGTTGTCGCTCTCAAAACCAACGAACTCCTCTTCGTCACTGTCGGAATCGAACAGCCTCTGAAGGGCCTCAGCTGTGGCGGCGTCCTCCTCTTCAACATGCAGCAGTCCAGCCTTTCGGAACCCGTTGGTGATCGTGGATGTTTTGACACTCCTCCACGCTGTCAGGATCCACTCGCAAACTTGAGCGAAAGTTGCTTTTCGCATGCGACCAGTTTTGGTGAATGATTTATCGCCGCTAGTCATCCACGCCTCCCACTGAACGCGTAGTGCCACTTTGAACGCACGATTGACACTGATGTCGAGTGGCTGCAGATGCTTCGTTGTGCCCCCAGGAATCACAGCTGGAATTGAGTTTGTGCTCTTGATGGCTGCTTTCACAGAATCTGTTATATGGGCCCTCATGCTGTCCAAAACGAGCAAAGTTTTTTTTTGGCGAAAGAATCCTCCAGGGCGCTTGACGTAGCACTCATTCAGCTACTCCTTCATTACGCTTTCCATCATCCACCCTTTCTTGTTGACTTTAAAGGAGATGCCGTTCGGGATCTTTTCTTTTGGCATTGTAATCCGCTTAAAAATCACCATTGGCGGAAGCTTTAATCCAGATGCTGTGCAGCCAAGAACACAAGTGAAATTCGTTCTCTCGTGGCCAGTGGTTCTCAACGTGATGGACGATTCACCTTTCTTGTTAACAGTCCTAGTGAGAGGCAGGTCAAACATCAAAGGCACTTCATCCATATTTATGATCTGGTCCGGTCCGATGGAATATTCCTCTTTGTGTGAATTCGCCGAAGTTTGTTATTTTTTCCTGGTAGGAAGGAGGGAGTTGCTGACACACAGTCGTCCGCGCCCTGATGGACAGTCCCTTTCGTCTCATAAATCTGAAACACCAGGATGGTCCACCTCTAAAATTTTCAATTTTCATTTCGGTGGCAACTGTTTTGGCCTTCAGTCGGATCTGCACGGTGGAAACACCTCGGCCGTCTGCTCTCTGTGTGTTCACCCAATCTTCAAGAAAGTCTTCAAGTTCGGGCCATCTACTTTTATTACCTCTGAAAGCTTTTTTTGACTTTTTGCATTGAGACAGTTCTTCCCGCTGGCGTCTCCAACGCAGCAGCTCTATTTCCTTCTTTTACTGCCAGATTGACTGCCTTTAACTTAAAAGCTGCATCATATGCATTTCTACGTTTGTTTTCCATAATGAGGGTTTGTGCATGAAAACTTCCTTTGCACAAACTGTCTCGCTCTCGTAATGTCTGTCTGTCTTGCTCTCGTTCTGTCTCTCGTACCACTCTCGGTTCCACTTTTACTTTTGCGCGCTACCTGTCTCACTCTTTTCCGGCCTCCAGCTTTTCCTGCTGGAGCCCGCCGCTTAAAGGTGGGGGGCGCGGACCGGCCATAGAGCCCATAGAGTTAAAGGTGGTGGACTGTAACCTGTAAAATCCATAGATTTAGGAGGTCCCCTAGTGGCCGTTAGCTGTAAAAATCCATAGATTAGCCGCACCGTTATATAAGCCGCAGGGTCGAAAAATGGGAAAAAAGGCGCGCCTTATAGTCCGAAAATTACGGTACTTTCTTTATTTGATTGGCAGTCAGTTGTTGATTACATGCAGACGTTGATAAAGCTACAGCTACTTCAATATATATCACACTAATTCATAAAGCAAGTTAGACATTTTGAAGCTCCGGACCTTTGCACGGGGAGATTTTCTCTAACTGGACCTCGTTGAATTTTAGTTGAATACCCCTGACTTAGAGTGTAGAGGGTCTTTAAAATCTTCTGAAAAAAATATTTTAGAACTGCTCTCAATCCCAACATATACACTCTACTCAAATAATTTCAAAAGATTTCAGGAGCAATATTAATCAGGCCTGCTCTCTGCCCTTCATCATATCAAACTGACCCACCATTCTGGCACAATAGTGATCTGAGTGACAAAAAGTCCACCAAGCTTCCCAATAGACTCCAATGTTAAATTTGTCCGGATATTTCTTCAGACCAGAAAGAAGTCAACTTTAGACAAACTGCTGCCATGTCCACACTTTACACACACACAAAAACACACAGATGTGTTCATCAGGGCTCTCTGATGCTCATGGTAGGAGCCATAGTTTTGAACAGGAGGCTAGATTGTCAGATATAATCCTCAATGCATTCTGACTGGGACTCAGTGCTGCAGTTGGTTACTGTGGTGTTGCTGGGCAAATTGGGGCCACACTCCTGAGTGACATCATCTAATCAGAGCAGTCACACCCACAGACAGACTGGTAGATGCACACACAAACACTGGATGTCAATACTACATATGTTGACTGACTGACTTACTGACACAGACTCAGAGACACTCACATACATATATGGATAGACAGACAGACACACAAACAAACAAACAAACAAACACAGAGACACAGACAGACACACACCAACACAGGATGCTGCCAATACATATGTTAACACACACACGATACACAGTCATAAACAAGCAACACACACACACACACAACTTTTTCGCAAGGCAAGTTTATTTATATAGCACCTTTCAACACAAGGCAATTCAAAGTGCTTTACAAAAAATGAAAGACATTAAGAAAATGGCATTTAAAATCAGTCATTAAAAAGAAAAGATAATAAAATAAACATTAAAAGAGAAAATACATGGATAAAAGTTACAGTGCAGTTTAAGATGTGAATAGTTCAATTAAAAGCAGCGGCAAAAAGAAAAGTCTTTAGTCTGGATTTAAAAGTAGTCAGAGTTGCAGTGGACCTGCAGGTTTCTGGGAGTTTGTTCCAGATATTTGGAGCATGATAACTGAACGCTGCTTCTCCATGTTTAGTTCTGACTCTGGGGACAGAAAGCTGACCAGTCCCTGAAGACCTGAGAGATCTGGATGGTTCATAATTTAGCAGGAGGTCAGAAATGTATTTTGGGCCTATTCAAAGCTTTATAAACCAGCAGCAGTATTTTGAAATCTATTCTTTGACACACAGGAAGCCACTGTAAGGACTTCAGAACAGGAGTGATGTGATCCACTTTCTTAGTGTTAGTGAGGACTCGAGCAGCGGCGTTCTGAATCAGCTGCAGCTTCCTAATAGATTTTTTAGTGAGACCTGTGAAGACACCATTACAGTAGTCCAGTCTACTGAAGATAAAAGCATGGACAAGTTTTTCCAAATCCTGCTGTGACACTAGTCTTTTAATCCTAGATATGTTCTTTAGGTGATAGTAGGCTGATTTAGTAACTGTTTTAATGTGACTGTTGAAACTCAGGTCAGAGTCCATGACTACACCTAGATTTCTGGCTTTATCTGTTGTTTTGAACATTGCAGACTGAAGCTCAGCACTAACTTTTATACGTTCTGCCTTGGCTCCAAAAACCATTACCTCAGTTTTATCTTTGTTTAATTGGAGAAAGTTCTGACACATCCAGTCATTGATTTGTTCAATGCACTTACTCAGTGTTTGAATTGGAGCATAGTCTCCTGGTGAAATTGTTACGTAAATCTGTGTGTCATCTGCATAGCTATGGTAACTTATTTTGTTGTTTTTCATTATCTGAGCCAGTGGTAGCATGTAGATGTTAAAGAGAAAAGGCCCCAAGATGGAACCTTGAGGTACCCCACATGTCATATTTGTCAACTCAGATGTGTATTTACCTATAGAAACAAAGTTGTTTCTGTCCTTTAAGTAGGATTCAAACCAATTTAGAACTGTTTCCGAAAGTCCCACCCAGTTTTCTAGTCGGTCTAGTAATATGCTGTGGTCAACAGTGTCAAACGCAGCACTGAGATCTAATAATACTAACACTGAAGTTCTGCCACTGTCTGTGTTTAAGTGGATGTCATTAAAGACCTTTACAAGAGCAGTCTCAGTGCTGTGGTTTGGACGAAAGCCTGACTGGAACACATCGAAACAACTATTTAAATGCAAGAAATTACTCAACTGTTGAAAAACAACTTTTTCAATGATTTTACCTAGAAATGGCAGGTTTGATATGGGCCTGTAATTGTTCATTACTGAAGCATCTAGATTATTATTTTTGAAGAGCGGTTTAATGACTGCAGTTTTCAGGGCCTGTGGAAAAATACCTGAGTGAAGAGATTTGTTTACTATATGAAGTAGATCTGAGGCCATGCAACGAAAAACATCTTTGAAAAATCCTGTTGGAATAATATCAAGGCAGCAGGAGGAGGATTTCAGAAGTTGAATAATGTCCTCTAGGTTTTTATCATTAATCTGATGGAATTGTGTCATGGTGTTTGAATTGATATTAGGTGGACATAGGGACAACACATTTGCTGTTCCTGATGCAGAGGCACTGACTGCTTGTCTGATTTTCTAAATGTTGTCAGTGAAGAAGGAGGCAAAATCATTGCATGCCCTGGTGGATAGAAATTCAGAGGCTACTGACACTGGGGGGTTAGTTAGTCTGTCAACGGTAGCAAACAAGGCACGTGCGTTGTTTTTCTTTTTGGTAATGATGTCAGAGAAGAAAGATTGTCGTGCGTTTTTCAATTCCAAATTATAAAGGCCAAGTCTCTCTTTATAGATTTCAAAGTGAACCTGGAGATTTGTTTTTCGCCACCTACGTTCAGCTTTTCGACACTCTCTTTTTTCTGCTCTCACGGTAATGGCCTTTCTCCATGGAGATATTTTCTTCCCAGTCACTTCCTTTACCTTAGTTGGAGCAATGGCATCTATAACATTTTACATTTTTGAATTAAAATGATCTACTAGCTCATTTACTGAGATGTTAGCAGGGGCAAGTGTGGAAGAAAAATTCTGAGTAAACATTTCCCTACAAGGAAATGGATAGGAATGTTTCCACTTTTAGAAACAACTACTACTACTACAATTACATCTGTGCAATAGCTGCCCAATGCTCCTAGTACTAGGATGGGTTAAAAGGTCAAATTTCACTGTGTGTGCAGTGTGCATGTGTGACAATTAAAGTGTGTTTTATCCCTCCGATTCTATTCTATAACTACAATTAATACTACTAATAACTACTACAACTACCACTACTACAACTAAACATTAATTGTACTTATAATACTACGTATGTATTATCTAACTCCTTCAGCCTAATTTCAGCTACATAAAACTGTTCAATTATTGAGGCTATACAGTTTGTGGTACCATTACATTACATTGCATTTAGCTGACGCTTTTATCCAAAGCGACTTACAATAAGTGCATTCGACCAACAAGATACAAACTTGAAGAAAACAGAATCATATAAGTACATCATGTTTCATAGAGCTAAAACATTTCAAGTGCTACTCAACTGGCTTTAGATAAGCCAGTCCTTTATTAGTATATAAGTGCTTTGTTAGCAATTCTTTGTTAGTAATTCTATCGCTCGAAGTGGAGTCGAAAGAGATGAGTTTTCAGTCTGCGCCGGAAGCATACTTGCCAACCCTCCCGATTTTCGCGGGAGACTCCCGATTTCATTGCCCTCTTCCGGTTTCCTCCCGGGGTCATATTTCTCCCGCATTTCTCCCGATTTCTGACAAAATCAGATTTACTCAGGACTGTTTCCACTCGGACTGTAATACAGCTACACCATTGTTTGGTTTCCATGGTAGCGCGTCTCTCAAAGTCTGAGAGGGTGAGGAAGATACTGTAGTCACAGAAAACTGAACAAGAATCGACAACACGACCCTCTGCTCACTCTCCTTTCCTGTAGCCCACACATATGCTCCATCAAGGATGGTGCTACAGGCCGCAAGGCAGTGCACTTACCACTACAATAAGCATGTTAATCTAATACAGCTCCGGCGATGATCCACTAGAACCCCCCCCCGCGGTGGTTTTGAAATGCTATGACCGGAAGATGTGCAAGCTATCTGCTGTCCTGATTTCAATGCTCATTCCACCATTTTGGAGCCAGGATAGCAAACCGACGTGTTTTTGCTGATGGGAACTTGGGTCCCCCTCGCAGTGCTGGTGCAGTGAGCCGTTTGGCCGATGCAGAGACCAGATTCCTTGCAATTTTATTTTATTTGAGTATTTGTGTCTGGGAGAAGGTACTGTACCCATGTTCGGCAGTTACAGACTGGGCTTTCTTGTACAAGAGAATTAGAAAACAATTTAATATGGACCATTACTGTATAATTATCCTTAAGGCGAGACACGGCAGGCAAAAACGTCGTTTTTCAAGTACTGGTCAATTTTGAGATTTTGTGCTATTATTATTCTATAACATGTTTTCTTTCAGGCTTTTGGAAGGAAAACGTACAAAATACACATTTAAGTGTTTATTTTACTATAGTTTGTCTATTTGCATCTGTAGATTTCTCCTAAATTCACCAAAAGTTAGCATTCTAACGTAACATAAAGTACCGCGACCGCTGTGTGCACCATGTCATCAGAGATATCGTTGGAAAGCTGTGTCTCTCCTGCACAATCTCATCGGATCCAAATATGGTCATTTCCTTTGTATCAGCAACCAATCGTGAAAGCACAAAGGGGTCTTAAACCAAGAAACAAAATCTCATTGGCTGGTGTCAATTTCTGACAACGTGATTCGTTCAGATGCGTCACGTGGTGTGCTAAAACACTTCCTGGTTAGCTTTCCGCTAGAAATTGAAATCTCAAAATGGCAAAAGAACGGCAAAAAAAACGTTCACAGAGAAGACGACAACAATTGTCACTTGCACGAAGCAAGGTTATACAAAAAACAAATGACCCCGAACATGAAATACCTTCACGGAGTACGTCGATGCGCAAGCTGTCATCCAAAGAACAGGAGGGTTTAGCTAGCGCCTCACTGCAATTTTTAAAGGTCGTTTTCTCAAAATGAGTTTTTTCTCCTACTCTGAGTTCGAAATGTCAACTTCAGTAGCACGGAGATGCACCAAACCTTCCAGTTATATTCCTATCAATATTATGAAGGCTTTTACAGAAGGGTTTGTTCATATATCATTCATAGGCTGAATTATACAACATTGTATACCTAAAAACATGGCAACAATTGATATTTTAGGGCTGTTGACAGTATTTTCTGATTTATGGAGTGATAAAAAGAGATATCCAAAATCCCTTCTGTAAAAGCCTTAGATACTAATATGACTACAAAATGAAACAAGAATTTTTAACCGGCTTTATCCAAAGTTCAGATTTCGATTCCTGAAATGTGTTAAAATATGCGCATATTTAATGAGATAATGGATAATTTGCACATTTAAACATTGGTGTTCTAAGCATGTCAGTTTGAGTTAAAACATCATCGTGTTCCATGGCGAGGGATCGCCTAGCATCGAGCGAACACGAACTTTGGCGCCAAATCACGGCTATGCCGTGCGAAAAACAGAAAAACTGCGTGATAACAATTTGCCGGCCATGTCTCGATAATGCCCGACGAATTTGGAGTCGTTTGGATAAAGTCTCGAAGACGATACAAAATTCGTACGGAGGACGACAAACGCGATAAAAGATAACACCATTGAACAGTTACACAACATAACATAAATAATATAACATCAGAGAGCACGTGCGAGTCCAGTTTTGACTGACTTTAGTTCTAATGTTAATTTGATTTCAACCCATAAGTAACTATTTAAATTAACTCAATTTCACATGATGATGGATTAGTGTTCCACATCTTTCCCACTAATTTGTTTTACGATTAGGCCAAAGGTAAAGAGAGACATTGATGACCTTGTGTCCCTTTTGTTAGTACGTGGTTCCATTTTGTCTATGGCCTTGGACGGCTTCACTAAAAGTCACCCAGTTCTACCCTGCTAAAGTCCGGCTGAGCGCAGTCGCAGAGATGCTATGGCTGCTCTAAATGACATTAATGGTCTGGTCTGAGAATGGA
This sequence comes from Gymnodraco acuticeps, assembly GCF_902827175.1. Lineage (NCBI taxonomy): Eukaryota > Metazoa > Chordata > Actinopteri > Perciformes > Bathydraconidae > Gymnodraco > Gymnodraco acuticeps. Next base: position 128,441 of record NW_022992339.1, on the reverse strand, counting down.
CACCATTTCCTGCTCCCAGAGAGAATGACGCTCCTCAAACTGAACATTACACAGCCGTTTGACTTGTAATAAACATCATTGTTTGACATCAAAGCTCCAACTCTCCTCGTGTCTCTCTGAGTCCTGACTCTCCATTGCTGCAGAAGTTTCCCTTACACACACATATTGATAGATGTCTTGTAATGCACTGTTGAGGAACCTGCGACCCAAGTTTTTCATCTCCGACCTTGTCAGGTATTGAACAATCAATAAATAAAGAACACAGAATTATTAAATATAAAATACAGAATTTGTGTGATTATACTAAATGATTTACAAATAAACACCACTGCATATGTACAACTGTTACACATGCTGAAGTAACGCAAATGTTTCCAACTTGGGATCAATAAAGTATATCTTATCTTAAGCTGATCGATGGCTACTGCCATATTTGCAAAATGTGCCTCTGAACCTTGACAAGTGCATGTTTCAGGCTTATCAATTAATGTAATGTAATGTAATGTTATCAATTAACAACAGGAGGGGTCACAAACATAAGACCAGCTGTTAAATAAAGCTCTTCTGACCTTAGCTGTCATGTGGGTATATATATTAATGCTGCCCATTATGGGCACAAGCCATTTTCACCCATTTACTAATTATATCTTTTAAATTTGAGTGTTTCCTATCCCCTAAACCTCCAGGGATGTACAGTTTAATACTGGCAACTTCTTATAATGGGAAATATGAAAACGTCTTTTAAAACTACATCTCCCAGTAGAGACGTGCCATAGAGCATGTTGCGAAACACACAATAGCCAGCATGTGTAGTTCTGGGGACGGGGTGGGGGAGGGGGGGATGGGGTGGACCCGTTCAAATCCAGTTTTGGACAGTCTGCCATGGTTCCATCCCATTTCAAAGTGCTGTTCGACGCTCGGCGTAACCCTCGGAGCACACTCAAACATCCAGTCACAGAGCTTGAGGACTATCACGGGGTTGTCAAGCGAAGCGGAGAGAATACTTACTTCCGGGTGTAATATTCTCTAAAGCAACTACTATGAGCTGCTCCGACCCTCGGTCCTGACGGACTCCAACTTGTGTTTATTAATCAAACAAATAAATAAACACAAGGATAATTATGTGTTATTGTTGAGTAAATAACAGTGTGTGGTTTAGAAAATAATACAAAATTGGAAGGAAAAAACGATGAAACAATACAGATTTCAGTATTCTGAGCCCCTACTCTCCCCATAACTGACGGCAACAAAAGTCCTACATTATTCAATTAAAATAAAGAAGTAAAAAGGGATGCAAACTCATCAGGTATGAACAAGGTGACAAGGATCCGAGCCCCACGGAATATCGGCTTTAAAATGAGGAATAACAGACGATTTTAGCAGTCAGAACAACTAAAGCAGCAGTGCCAATAATAACAGAAACGCCAAAGAGTCACATCTAATAGAAATATATAAAAGCATTTATTTTAATTGTGTAGCAGTCCGGTTATAATTTTGGCAGCACTGTTGAGCATTTTGAAAATGCATTGTCATGCCTCTGTGCAAGGCTTAGTCTTTCTATCTGTTTCTGTCATAGTCTGCTCCATCATTCACCAGTAGTTTTCCATTCACCTGTCTCACCTGTTTTCCACACCCACTCATTAGCTCACTCTCTTTCTCTTCTGCACCCATTAGCTTCTGCCAGTATTTAAACCCGCACCTTACACACACTCTTTGCCAGATTGTACTTTGCCTCATGCTTGTCTTTCCCGCGTTTGAAACTAGATTGCCTACCCGGTTCCGACCCTGCCTGTCCTCGATCTGCCTGCTCTGCCTGTTCCCTGATCCTGCCTGTCCCTCGACTATCCTGTCTGGCCTGTTATCCGACCCTGCCTGTATCCCCGCTGACCGCCTCGCTTACTCCCTGACTCTCTGCCTGTCCCTGACTCACCTTCTGCCCGCTGTCCTCCGGTGCGTTAAACTGCTCGGTTGGAATTCCTCAGATCCAGTGGAATCTCCAATAAAGTGTATTACCAATTCTCCTTGGTTTCTCGAGTGCTGCATTTGGGTTCTCCTTAAGATTGTGACAGAACAATCTGGCCAGAACATGGACCCAGCGCACTCCTCTGCACCTAGAGACCGTTTCGTGAGAGTTGAGGACGCTCTCCAGAGGCAGGAAGCCTCGATAGCCGCCCTGGCCACCGAGGCTCATCATGCTAACTCTTCACATGACCAGACGCTAACCTATTTAGCTGCGCAGCTGCAGCAGCTAACGGCTACTGTGCAGCAGCTAGTGGCAGGAGTGGCCGCTCCAGCGCCTCTTCCTATGCCGTCGACACCAGCTTCTGCATCACCTCTGATGGGATTTACCCCGGAGCCTCGGGTGGGAACTCCGGAGCGCTACGCCGGGGAACCGGAGGGCTGCAGCCCGTTTCTTACGAACTGTTCTATCCTGTTTGCGCTGCAGCCACACACTTTCGCTTCTGAAGCTGCTCGTGTGGCCTTCACGGTCAATCATTTGACTGGGAAAGCCCGACTATGGGGCACAGCGGAATGGGAGCAACAAACACCCGCCTGCTCTTCGTTCCCCGCTTTTTCTGCGGAGCTGCGCAAGGTGTTTGGACCCGTGTCTGTGGGTCCAGACGCTGCAGGAGGACTACTGAACCTGAGCCAGGGTAATGGATCTGTGGTGGATTATGCCATTGAGTTTCGCACCCGGAGCCGCCTCAGCAACTGGAATTCTGCAGCCCAGTGTGACGCCTATCTGCGTGGTTTGGCGGATTACATTAAAGACGAGCTGGTGTCGTTTGATCTGCCCAATTCACTGGATGGGTTGATTGAACTGACTTCCCGCATGGATCGGCGCATCCAGACATGGAGACGGGAGCGACGATCGGCGGGAGTTCAACATGCCTGGGCGCCCCGAGGTCCGAGTTTGGCTACGACACCTCACCTCACTCCAGAGCCGCAACCAGGGGGGGATGAGCCCATGCAGGTGGGTCGCACCAACCTCACTTTGGAGGAACGTGAGCATCGCAGACGTCGTAATCTGTGTCTCTACTGCGGCCGGGCCGGCCATTTTGTTTCTCACTGCCCGGTAAAAGGCAAGGCTCAGCAGTAATGGGGAACATACTGGTGAGCCAAACCCCTGGATTTGTTCCCACTCAGAGACCATTGAGCCACGCCAGGTTGCTATTACCGGATAGCTCTCAGGCGCTTGCTGTTTTTATTGACTCTGGTTCGGACGCGAATATTATGGACGAGAAGCTTATGCTGCAGTTGGGAATAGACCGGGTTATTTTGTCTCGCCCAGTTCCAGCCAACGCTTTAGACGGTCACCTGCTGGGGACAGTGACTCATCAGACTGTACCTGTTCACATGCTCCTGTCTGGGAACCATCACGAAACTATTCAGTTTCATGTTCTCCGGTCTCCACATATTCCGCTGATCCTGGGTTATCCATGGCTCCGCCGCCACAACCCTAACATTGACTGGGAGACGGGAGCCATTTTGGGTTGGAGTCCTTCTTGTCATCTGATCTGCCTGAAACAGGCTGCCGCGCCTCAGCGTTTGGTAAACCCCAGCCAAGTTCCAGATGTTACAGGGGTTCCACCGGAATATCTGGACTTCAAGGAAGTATTCAGCAAGTCGAGGGCTACTTCCTTACCACCACACCGGCCCTACGACTGTGCCATCGACCTGCATCCCGGGACCAGCCCCCCCCAGGGGTCGATTGTACTCCCTGTCTGCTCCGGAAAGAGTTTCCATGGAGACTTATATCAATGACTCTCTGGCGGCTGGGATTATTCGCCCGTCCTCATCACCTGCTGGCGCAGGGTTCTTCTTTGTAGAGAAGAAGGACAAGACCCTAAGACCCTGTATCGACTTTCGGGGTCTTAATGACATTACGATCAAGAATCGATACCCACTGCCTCTTATCTCTTCTGCATTTGAGTTGCTGCAGGGAGCAACCATATTCACAAAACTGGACTTGCGTAACGCGTACCACTTGGTACGTATTCGCGAGGGGGATGAGTGGAAGACAGCCTTCAACACCACCTCGGGGCACTACGAGTACCTAGTCATGCCTTTTGGGCTTACCAACGCCCCTGCAGTATTCCAGGCGTTGGTAAATGACGTGCTCCGAGACATGTTGGACCGACACGTGTTTGTTTACTTGGATGACATCCTGATCTTTTCCAAGACACTGAAAGAACACGTGCACCACGTCCAGGTGGTTCTCAAGAGATTGCTCGAGAACTCGCTGTTTGTTAAAACGGAGAAGTGCGAGTTTCACACATCCTCTGTCTCTTTTCTTGGATACATTGTGGGACAGGGGAGTATCGAGATGGATCCTTCCAAGGTTGATGCAGTCACTTCCTGGGCGGTTCCAGAATCCCGGAAGCGGCTACAACAGTTCCTCGGGTTCGCCAACTTCTACCGGAGGTTCATTCGTGGATACAGTGCCTTGGCCGCTCCTCTCACAGCCCTGACCTCCTCTAAGGTTATGTTCCAGTGGTCCTCCTCGGCTGAGGAGGCGTTCCAGAACCTTAAGGCCAGGTTCACCTCCGCCCCCATCCTCCGAGTACCCGATCCTGTAAGACAGTTTGTTTTGGAGGTGGATGCCTCTGATATGGGGGTGGGAGCCATCCTGTCTCAGCGAGCAATGAACAGCCAAAAACTCCATCCTTGTGCTTTCTTTTCAAGGCGTTTGACTCCAGCGGAAAGAAATTATGATGTGGGAAACCGGGAGCTGCTAGCAGTGAAGTTGGCTCTGGAGGAGTGGCGTCACTGGCTCGAGGGGACCAGTCAACCTTTCCTGGTGTGGACCGACCACAAGAATTTGGAGTACATCCGGTCGGCCCGCAGACTGAATTCCCGACAGGCTAGATGGGCCCTTTTCTTCACTCGGTTCAATTATCCCTCTCCTACCGCCCTGGTTTCTCGGAACATTAAGGCTGACGCTCTTTCTCGTCAGTTTGGAGAGGGAGGTAACATTCCCAGGGGCTTGGACACCATCCTTCCGACTCCTCAGCTCGTCGCCGCCCTCATCTGGGAGGTGAAGGAGAGGGTCAAGGCCGCCCAGCAGGACCAGCCGGGACCCAGTGCCTGTCCGCCGAACCGCCTGTTCGTTCCGCAGACGTTGAGGTCTGATGTTATCCAGTTGGCTCATAACTCCAGACTCACCTGCCATCCTGGGATCCAACGTACATGGGAGGTAGTCCAGCAAAGGTTCTGGTGGGCAACACTTAAGGAGGACACCAGGGAATTTGTTAATGCCTGCCCTGTTTGCAATCAAAACAAGTCTTCTCACCAAGCTCCTGCTGGTCTCCTACGACCTCTGCCTATCCCTCATCGCCCCTGGTCTCACATTTCTCTGGACTTTGTTACTGGTCTGCCACCGTCCAACGGACACACTGCCATCTTGACGGTGGTAGACCGATTCAGTAAGATGGCTCATTTTGTGCCGATACCCAAGCTCCCCTCAGCCAAAGAGACGGCGGAGCTGGTCCTGCTCCATGTGTTCCGGCTCCATGGGCTGCCTACTGATGTGGTTTCCGATCGTGGTCCTCAATTTACCTCAGTTTTCTGGAGGGAATTCTGCACGCTCCTTGGGGCCACGGTCAGTCTGTCATCCGGTTTCCATCCGCAATCCAACGGTCAGACAGAAAGAAAGAACCAGGAGATGGAGACGACCTTACGCTGTATAGTCTCCAAGAACCCAGCGGCCTGGGCTAAACAACTGCTCTGGGTCGAGTACGCCCACAACACTCTGGTCAGTTCGGCCACCAAGTTGTCCCCATTTCAGTGTGCTTACGGGTTTCAACCCCCTCTGTTTCCAGCCCTGGAGAGGGAGGTTACCTGTCCGTCCGTCCAGGCTTTCATCCGTCGTTGTCGACGGACCTGGAATCAAGCCCGGAGAACTCTCGTTTGTTCGGCCAACCGGTACGCCTCCTCTGCCAACCGCCGACGTTCCAAAGCACCTGTCTACCAGGTGGGCCAAAAGGTATGGCTTTCCTCCCGGGATATTCCTTTACGGGTGGATTCGAAGAAGCTTGCACCTAGATTCATTGGACCTTTTGAGATTGTCAGGATAATCAATCCCGCAGCAGTAAGGCTAAGACTGCCTCGGACTCTGCGGATCCATCCCACCTTCCACGTTTCCAGGATCAAACCTGTGCGAGAGAGTGCCTTGGTTCCTAAGGTCCCTCCCCCACCACCGCCCCGGATGATTGACGGCGGGCCTACGTACACTCTCCGACGACTTCTTCGTTCCCGTCGCAGAGGAAGAGGAGTCCAGTACCTGGTGGACTGGAAGGGTTACGGCCCTGAGGAGAGGGCTTGGATTCCAGCTCGTCATGTGTTGGACCCCCGGCTCATCAGGGAGTTCCATCGGCGTAATCCTGAGCAACCGTCTAAGACCGTCACGTCGACGGGCAGAAACACAGGGAGAGTCTCTCCTCTTACCGTCAGCTCTTCAGAGGAGGACAGCGAGGGGCCGGCTTCTGATGAGGACGCAGATTCCGACAGGGGGCAGGAGAGGGAGGCCAAAAGAACTTTTTCAGATGAGTATTAATCCCACCTCCCACCCTCCTCTGTAGATTAGCATTTAGGGACGTCAGGAGCCGTCCATTAAGGGGGGGGTTCTGTCATAGTCTGCTCCATCATTCACCAGTAGTTTTCCATTCACCTGTCTCACCTGTTTTCCACACCCACTCATTAGCTCACTCTCTTTCTCTTCTGCACCCATTAGCTTCTGCCAGTATTTAAACCCGCACCTTACACACACTCTTTGCCAGATTGTACTTTGCCTCATGCTTGTCTTTCCCGCATTTGAAACTAGATTGCCTACCCGGTTCCGACCCTGCCTGTCCTCGATCTGCCTGCTCTGCCTGTTCCCTGATCCTGCCTGTCCCTCGACTATCCTGTCTGGCCTGTTATCCGACCCTGCCTGTATCCCCGCTGACCGCCTCGCTTACTCCCTGACTCTCTGCCTGTCCCTGACTCACCTTCTGCCCGCTGTCCTCCGGTGCGTTAAACTGCTCGGTTGGAATTCCTCAGATCCAGTGGAATCTCCAATAAAGTGTATTACCAATTCTCCTTGGTTTCTCGAGTGCTGCATTTGGGTTCTCCTTAAGATTGTGACAGTTTCTATATGTTTCTTTTTGGCATTGTCTTTGTTTTGTTTGTCTACCCTCCCTCCCAAATGTAAAGCGTCTTTGGGTTCAAGAAAAGCGCTATAGAAATAAAATATATTATTATTATTATCTGTATAGCCACTGGTGTAAAGTAACCAAGTTCATAAACTCAAGTACTATACTTGGGTACAATGTTGAGCTACTTGTACTTTACTTAATTATTTCAATGTTATGCTACTTTGTTCTTCTTCTCCTCTACAATTCAGAGGTACAAAGTGTACTTCTACTCCACTACATTTATTTAATCCCTTTAGTTACTTCACAGATGTGGATGAATGATGTGAAATATAATCAAGTGTTAAATCAGACTTTAGTTCCACCTGGAGTAAATCCACAAGCTACCCTGCAGTATACAAAGTCATTCAAACTAGCTGCTCCTTTACCAGCTTTGAGAACACTTTCATGATCAATCATTATAAAACATATCATATATATTATTCTGAAATGGACCAATCTGCACAATGACTACTTTTACTGTCGCTATTTTAACTATATTTTGATGAGAATACTTTTCTACTTTGACTTGAGGAACATTTTGAATGCAGGACTTTTACTGTAACAGAGTATTCCTACACTCTGGTACTTATACTTTTACTGAAGTACAAGATCTGAGTCCTTCTACTTTTACTCTAGTACAAGATCTGAGTACTTCTACTTTTACTCAAGTACAATATCTGAGTACTTCTACTTTTACTCAAGTACAAGACCTGAGTACTTCTAGTTTTACTCAAGTACAAGATCTGAGTAGCTACTTCTAGTTTTACTAAAGTGCAAGGTCTGAGTACTTCTACTTTTACTCAAGTACAAGATCTGAGTACTTCTACTTTTAATCAAGTACAAGATCTGAGTGCTTCTACTTTTACTCTAGTACAAGATCTATACTTATACCACCTCCGTTTATAGCCTATGAAAAAAACTATTAGAAAACGAAGGCTAAAGCTAACGTTAGCAGATAGTGACAATGTATGCTAGTTAGCTAGCTCAACAATAATATTGCGACAGAAAAACGTTTCAGTGCACATCACGCTCTGCCGCTCCGACAGTGAGCTCTGCTCTGAACACCTGAGCGGCCCGTTCTAACAGCTGTTCACCAGCGGTCCAGTCTGTGCCACAGTGCCTCCGGACCACACAGTTAATATTAACGAACGCACCCGTAGGTAATGTAGCTGCTGAAGCTAGACCATCATCGCGGACCAGCAGAGCCTTATTATACATCGATGAGCAGAGCCGACAGGCAGGAAGACTCGAGCACACAGCTCGTGCTGGCGCTTCATTATAATATATAAAAAAAGAACACCATCCGTGTCATGATGGCACATCATGGCACACATACCCCAAAAATATTTTTATTGCAGATCTACATGAATCACACAAACGACCTATTTTGGATTCAAAACGGCGAATTTGGCCGAAAGGTGACAAGTTTGCATCCCTGAAAAACAGTAAGTGTGGCTTGATATTGAGTAAGAAAAAGGTTGATAAACGCAGTGAGAATGGATCTGCGGAGAGCATTTCGCCGCAATCCCAACTCCTCTATTACCAACGTTCAGGGAGCTCTATGCAACTAAATGGGACGCCCTGCCCGTTGAAAACTGACTCAAGGGGTACCCTGTGCGTACAGGGTAATACAGTGACTGGGAGGGGCCCTGACCGCCCGTCGACATGTGACGGGTTGGGAGTGAGAACGTGGACTGGCCATGTGTGCTCTGGAGAATCACAGAACGGTTGATCGTCCTTATTATTATGCCGTTTAAACCAATTATTTAAATTTGTTTGTTAAATTCGGCATCAGGTAAGTGTAGTGAAATATTTGTATGTATTCATGTTAGCAAACTATGGATAAGCTTAAAATGGGAATAATTTGGGTAAAACTGTGAGCTGGATTTGGGGTCTGTTGACATGTGTTTTTGAGGACAAAGGAAGATGGGGGAAGGTGAGAGCATGTCTTGATTTGCATTCAACTTAGATCTAGCTACAGTGATTGGGGAAACCTAAGATCTGAGGTGTTTGTGATATTTGGGGCTGCCAATCAAAAGGGGGGATCAGATAACTCCTCCCATTGTTATAAAGTATAAACGCAGAGACACACGCTGTGTTCAGTCTCTTTCCTCTGGCTGGCTCACGTGCAGGTAAATTCGGGATCCCAAAGATAACTGTATTGAATTTGTACTGTATTGAATTTGTACTGTATTGAATTTGTACTGTATTGATTGTATTGCATTGTCATATTACCATTAAAGTAGATTATTGTTTAACGGTTACTTGGTAGCTCTGGATTCCTTCCTGTATTATAACCAGCTTGATAGGGACGCGCTGAGATTTGAAAAGCGGATCAGTTATCCCTTTAAATCCCCAACATAAGTTACGCTGACAGGTCCACACACTGCTTCCCTGCAGCGAGGCTCCGAGCCCCGCCCTCCTGTTAACAGTTCACGAGTGTCAAGCTCTTCACCCCCCCCCCTGATAATTCCCGATCGTGGGCACGCTGATAAAATAAAAACGTTTGAATGGCACTTCATATCAAAAAGGTTGCCGACCCCTGGTCTAGTCAAATACTATACTGGACTTGTGAAAAATACTGGAAATAAGAATTTATTTTAGGAAGGATTGCTCTACTTATTAGCGTGTTAACTGAGTTGATCTTAACATCATATATTTATTGTAGTGCCTTTTTCTTTTGAAATATTGTATTCTTATTTTTCGACGTATATATAAATATGTTTATATATATATTTTTTTTAAATATGTTTTAATTTTTGGGACGGTGGGAAACAGCATGTCGGTCTCCCTGTTTGTACAACACTCAGTGATGTTGATAATAAAGTTGACTTTGACTTGACTGTGGACTTGTACTCTACATAATTACGTTGAGCCCAGTGTAATGTAATTAAATAAACAATAAATGCTATGAATAGATTGCATTTCTGGCTCGTATTATGATGGGATATGGTTTAATTTAGTAAATGGTTGTGTGTTGAAAAATGTATATCTTTATAAATTGTCTTGGTGTATGATCCCATTTGTATATGATGATGTCTGAAGTTAATACAAACAAATTCTCAGTGTTCAAGTCAATCACTGAAAAGGGTGACAATATCATAAGAGTCCAACAGTGCATATATTGGTTTGAGGGTTTAAAAAAATCAAAGTGTTAATGATTGTCAGTAGAGCCCCACAACATTAAAGGTAGGGTAGGTTGGAGAAACCAGCTCGAGTGTGCTAGAATTTGAAAGTACGCAGCCGAAAAAGATCTGCCCCTTCCTTACAGAGCCCCTCCTCCAACACACACGAACGCGCACATGACCAATGAGGGCACGAGATAAGTTTGTGCACATGGAAGACTGACAGGCAGGTAGGCCATCCAGTTACTTTAGCCGGGCCAGCTCAGATGATTGGTCATGCTTTTTACAGTACTACGGCTTCCACAGATGCATTTTTTTATGGATTTTTTGTCAAAGCACTTCAGATATTCATTGCTATCGGGATGTTAAGAGCATTCCATGGAATATAACAAAAAGTGTTTCTGAAGTGAATTACCTACCCCACCTTTAATGTCCATCACAAAGGGGAGTGGGGAAAGCCAGGTAGGAGGCCCTCTGATATTGGGATGCCAGAAGGTGCTATAAATATTTATAAATATATATATATATATATATGACTCTTGCAGAGAAATTCCAAAGCTGGGAAAGACTGCGCAATAATTGTCATATGAGAAAAATACTGATCTAATAACAGAGTTTTGATCTTATTTTCTTTTTTTTAATGAAAAATCTTTTAATTAATTTCCCTTTTCCAGGAATCTGAAAATAGAAAATTTGACCAGACTAATACAATTCTAATTTTAAATGGACATTTCACAGTTAAAGGTGGGGTAGGTCATTTTGGAGAAACCAGCTCGAGTGCGCTAGAATTTGAAAATACACATCCGAAGAAAATCTGCCACTTCCTTACAGAGCCCCTCCTCCAACACACACGAACGCGCACATGACCAATGAGGGCACGAGATAAGTTTGTGCACAGATGGAAGGTGCCGGCTAAAATGATTGGTCGTGCTTTTTACAGTACTACGGCTTCCACAGATGACATGTTTTTATGGATTTTAGGGAAATTACTTTTCATAAAAAAAGTTGATGCAAATAAGTGCATCGGGAAGACATGCAAATCGGGTAGTCACAGTGACTACCCGATTTGCATGTCATCCCGATTTGCACTGCGCAAGTGCGAGTTGGTCTGCCATATTGGACAGCTACGTACGGCAATCCAAACAGGGCATTTGACATCCGTACTGATCTAATAACAGAGTTTTGTTCTTGAATCAACTTTTTTTATGAAAAGTCATTTCCGTTTTCCAGGAATCTCAACAGAAAAAGTTTGGCCAGACTAATACATTTCTAATGATAAATAAATTAAAACAATTCACAGTTAAGAATTAGATATTAATTATGAATGCCATAAATGATTGCATACATTTAGAGTTTCTTATTTCTCCAGTGTTAAGGCTGTCAAACAGAAGTTAAATCCATTTCTCACTCTTTCTAAGAATGTACTTAACCCACTTAAAGATCAAATGCAAAGCTTCCAAATATGCTACATTTTTATAGAAATGTTGTTTTTAAGACTGCTTGTATTTAAAAAAAAATGTAATCGAGATAATACACCCGAAGAAAAGCTTTTTATTGATACAAAACTTGACCCAAAGCCGTCTGAATTTCTGACATGACCTCCCCAGCAGCCTCCGCGCGCGTGACGTCATTCATGCCAAACAGTCTGGACCAAACATCCCGACTCGGCAGTCTCGGTCACAAGTTTTTCGAAAAGAAAACTAAATTAACATGGGTTATTGTTGTGCTTTTTGTTGTACGAACGGTGCGGGATCTGGGAGAGTTTTTCATGTATTTCCCAAAGACCAAATCATCCGCAAAAAAATGGATTTTGTTAGTGAATCGTGTTGGCTGGCAACCGACAAAATGGAGCAGGTTGTGTTCTGATCACTTCACGTGTGATGCATACGAGGTTGATCCTGCTATCATCAAGTCTGTTGGTGCAGAAGCACTAATAGTATGTCGGAGGCTGAAACCCGGAGCCGTCCCCTCCATATTTCAGCACAAGAAACCACTGAAAGAACGAAAGAGCCGGGCGATGGAGAAACGACAAATAATTGAGGTAAACAACTTTTGATTAGATTTCAAAGCGCACGGAGCACAGCAGATAACGCAGATAACGGAATTGCAGTTTTATTAAGTTGTATGGCTTATAGAGGTGGGCACCGTTAGATTATGTGTCTTTACGATCATAAACAATGTGTTGGATGTGGAGCTAGGATAAGTAATAAGGGAACTAGGAGTGATTTTCTGTGCAGTAATAGGTTAGCATTTTTTGCTCGGGGCTAATTCACTGTTAGCATTGTAGTTTGTCTGCAGCTCATTCATCGCTCCTCCACTCATAACGGAAAAGTGTGAACAATATGCATTATGATAGGGATTAAATCCACTATTATTCCTCCTGCCACAATTAAAAATGCCCCCCGTGCAATTAAAAGTGACTGTGAGCACTTAGAAAACCCAACATTCTTCTAACCACTTCATTAGGCCATTGCATCAAAAAAGCCCTCCGCTATGCTTTCATTTCTTTCAGCCGAGTGGGTGCTTATAGAGGTGGGCTAAACCTCTCTAAAAAGGTCAAACGTCACTTGTTTTGCATCAATCTTGATACAGGGTACTTATTATATGTTATAGTTTGTATTCCTAAAGCTTTTAGTCTATAGTCTACTCAGAATCAGACATGATAGACGAAACTAGTTGTACTATCGGCGGAAGCCGCTGTGATTGATAAGCCAGGTGGAAATATGTTTGGCACATCTGACGTCACGCACCGCCATCTTGCGGAGGAGCGGCTGAGAAAATAAATCGTCGGACTTGGTGTTGGGGGTTGAACAAAATTAATATTGCGCATTGCCAGACTCATATTATCTCCGATTTTAATACTGCAATATCTTAGATAGTGTTGTAGCCATATGATTTTGATTGTACTGGCAATTATACAAAAAGCTTTGCATTTGATCTTTAAAGGATTTCTTCTCAAATAATCGGGAAATTATTTTGTAAAAACAATAACTCATCTCTCTCATTCAGATTAATTGGTAGGTTTTTTTTTTTCTTCTTTGCGAAATGCCAATGTGTCAAAAGTTCTACTTGGGTTGCTGTACGTAGCTAGTGTTATTGGTCCAATATGGCGGACCAACTCACGCTTGCGCAGTGCAAATCGGGCAGACATGCAAATCGGGTAGTCACAACCACTAGCAGCAGTCACAGTCACTTCCGTTTCATGACAATGACTTCTGTTACAGCAAGAATCCCCCTCTCACACACACACACACACACACACACACACACACACACACACACACACACACACACACACACACACACACACACACACACACACACACACACACACACACACACACACACACACACACACACACACACACACACACACACACACACACAGGTGAAACACATGTACATTCCCTACTGAGAACCTTTTCAGTTAAATGTTTTCCGGAGTGTGTGTGTGTGAGGTGTTCATTAGTCAACACACATTTCAGTAGTATGTGTGTGAGGTTCATTTTCAGTTGTGTGTGTGTGAGGTTTAATTTTCAGTTGTGTGTGTGTGAGGTGCGGTAGTTAATGTGATAGTATTTTAATAGTGTGTGTACAAGGCCAGATGTTTTCAGTTGTGTGTGTGTGTGTGTGTGTGTGTGTGTGTGTGTGTGTGTGTGTGTGTGTGTGTGTGTGTGTGTGTGTGTGGGTGTGTGTGTGTGTGTGTGTGTGTGAGAGGTTAGTTTGAATTTTGGCCTAAACGGCCCTTCATAGAGAAGTTGTCTCTTTACGGCTCCAACACAACAACTAACGAACTGGGTGAAGATGACAATTATTAAGAGGAATTAGTGACATGATAAATTGTAGGGTTGGGGTATTTTAAAGGATGGTACAAAATAAAATCACAATAAAAAGCCGTGTTACCTTAAGCGAGGCACGTGAATAGGGCGGGATCCCACCATTGTACTTCCCTGAGATGATTCCACTGGCCAGTGGAGACCATGTCATAGCTCCAATGCCTGCATGCCCAAAACAGGCATTGTTATGGATCAAAGTACATACAGAAAATATGTGCTATGTTGTTCAATTACTTGTTTGTCAGCGGTTTATTCCAGTTTTACAATATGGGGGACTAGGAGGCTATAGCCCTGTTCAAACTAATACAGTTATTAGTCTCACAAAGAATCTAATGGCCTAAACAGAAAGATTATCAAATCGACAATGGCAATTGCATACCTATCTTGTGGAAGAGTTCAGGGAGTTGCACTTCTACCTTCTCCCTCTGGAACATGTGATACTCTGTCTGTTCGCAGATGGGTGGTATCTGGTTAAACTGTCGAGCCACGGAGTATGCCTCCTACAACAAAGAGGGAACAATTTCAGAATGGAAAAAAATGTGTTGTGTTTCATCAAAGGCTTCACAGGTCCAGTAATCCAAACATGGAATACCTACCCAAAAGCCAATTACCCTATAGCATTGTAAAAATAGAAACCCTAAACTCTAGGATACACGGATGAAGGGAAATGTAAATTCTATACACCCTAACAGAACCTGGCATCACTTGAACTTTAGGCTGAATCATTTGAACCTGAATCCCATTTACAATACGTTTTTGTGTTTGAACTCACCATAATCTCCATGGAGGTCCATCGTGATGTCCCCCAATACATGGCCATCCCCTTGTTGATCACATGAGTCATTGCCCTCACAGTCTCTACCAAAACAGCACAAAAATACATACACAACATTTACCAAGTAAAATATTTGACTTCCCCGCAGCAACTAATCCGGCACACATGAAGGTTCTCAAACACAATTATAATTATTACACAAATTAAAATTATCCAAGGAACAGCCTGTGGCAGCGGGGTGTGGTTAGAGCACCGGCTGCTGGAGTGATGGGAGTGGCTCGGCCGGAGACCAGACAGCTGATCAGAATCCGGTAATTAGGCTCAGTATAAAGCATGCCGGTAACCTGATTCTGGTCTCTTACAATAGACTGGGTCCTGGAAGGACTTTTCTGGCCGCAGAACGAGCGAGCAGGACAACACCGCACCGCACCGCGTCTGCGTTCTCCGTTGTGACATTATTATTTGGTTCAATAAAAAAAACCTGAACTCTTCCCCTGACTCCTTCCCCTTCTGTCCCTTTTAACCTGGAAGTGAGCGGAGGTGCTCACACAGCCAAAGGTGAATTTCAGCCCGAAGAGCACAACCAGGCAAATAATTGATTGATTACATTTGCTGACATTTGGTGCAAAATGTGCTAATTTCTATGCAAATGGATCTAGTTAGAAGAACTATGATAACATATTGTAACCATAGTTCTATAAACACAGGCACACAGCCCTTTAATGGACTCTTTGGGAAACACTCTTCAGCAGTCACACACAAGCATTCACCCATTGAAATTTGCATCATGTAACGTAACTGCTGGTACTGTGCATTTTAGTAGCTCCGGACTGTACCTGCACAAGCTTCAGGAGAACCTTGTATGTTTGAATGAAATGAGGTTAAAATGTTAACATAGGTTCAGGAGCATGGCCACGCCTAAAACTCCACCTCGAACCACGGCCACCCCTATTTATATCCGGCAAAACTTCAGGCCACTGCTCGTCTCCATCCTTTCAACCCACCCTCCCTCTCTACCCATACAGTTCCCCTTCCGACTCACACCGAGCGATACATCCATCCATCCATCCCTTCTTCCCTCCCTCCCCTCAACATCCCTCCATCCCCACATCCCTACATCCCTCCATCCCTCATCCCTACATCCCTTCATCCAGGGGCGGACTGGCCATCTGTAGAATCTGGAAAACCACAGAACGGCCGGTGGACAAGGGCCGTTGACGGCCGGCCCTTTAATTTTTTTTGTTTAACGTCATAATTTAAGTTGCGCTTCCGGCCGACAGAGGGCGACAGCGGCCGCTAATGCAGTTGTGTGTTTCTTATCTGTCAAAAAATCACACACGAAGAAGAAAAAAGACCGGCCACACAGACGCCGCGGCAGACAGGGAGAATGACAAAAAATGGATACAAATAAAAGAAAAAGAAAAGAAAAAGGTGGGGCCGAGAAGGCAAGAGAAAAAAAGGTGAAGTCACTCGCAGGTAATGCTAATAAATGTCGCAAATTGACAGACCTTTTTGGCAGCAGCGCCGCTGCTACAACTACAAGCACTATCATCACCAGCAGCAGCTTAGAACAAGTGCATGATGAAGAGAATGATGAGGGCGCGATTTCATATATACAGCCAGCCTCCTGCGTTCATGAGGGACAGAGAGTTGAGCTGGTGGAAGAACCAGCTCAACTGGCACATGCAAGTGCAGGGCAAGAGCAAGAGGTGGTAAGTACTATAGAGAAGACAAGTATATTCAACCTAGTGTTTCCAGTTAGTGTGTGGTGTGTTGCTCATGCAAGCAATACAATAAATACAACTGAGAGTAGGTGTAATAGACTATATTAAAAAAAAGTATAGATTAAACAAAAGTGTATTACTTGTCAACATTTAAGTATTAATTCAAGTAGTAGCCTATAGTATTATAAAAATAATTAACATTATTTTTATCATTAATTTATAATTGTCTATAGGTTGAGGATGGAACAAGGACTGAGGATGACAGCCACTCACACGGCAGCTCAAGCCTGAGGTATTTCCAACGCCCAAATTCCGACAATCACAGTCTCAATAGTTTTTTTTCCTATCACCCTCAGACCAAAACAAAATATTTGACAGTACAAAGACTGTTTAAACGCATGAACGGCACAGATATAAAATGGCTCACATACTGTGAAGAGAACCACACATTGTATTGTGGAGTATGTTTAGCATTTGCCAAGCCATCTGAAAACAATCCCTTTGTAAGTGGCATGCAGGACTGGAACCATATCAGTCAGAGAGTAGAGGAACACGAAAGGACCATCATGCATAGAATGTGTGCGGAGGCCTACTTTTTGAGGGCATCCAAATCAGACATAGCCAGCCTACTACATGGATCACAAGTAGTGGCCCACAGAGATCAAGTGAAGAAGAAACGGCAGGTGTTGGAACGTGTGGTAGATGTAGTAAAGTTCATAGGAAAGAGAGGACTTGGCTACAGAGGGAAGGAATATGAGGCAGTATACACTCTAGATGATGACAACATTGACCATGGGAATTTTCTAGAGCTCATCATTCTTCTTGGAAAATATGATGTGTGTCTGAAAGAACATATCACTGAGTGCACAGAAAAAAGTAAGAAGATGCACCAGTCACACTCACAGGCTAAAGGTCGGGGTTCTGCTGTAACATTCCTATCCAAAACAACTGTAAACAACGTCATTTCCACAGTGCAGAGGCTAATTCAGGAGACCATTGCAAAAGAGGTTGCTGAAAGCGGTATGTTTTCTGTACAAATAGATACAACCCAGGACATTACGTCCCATGAGCAGTGTTCTGTGATTCTGAGATACGTCACAGACACTGTCCAGGAAAGGCTTCTTGCAGTGGTCAAATGTGAAGCATCCACTGGCCAATATTTTGTCCAGATGCTGACAGATGTAATGGATCGTTTTAATTTGGATATCAGCAACTGAATCAGTAATGCTACAGATGGTGCATCCAACATGCAGGGTCAATATCGAGGCTTCTCCGCACTCCTGTCATCCAAAGTCCCAAACCATGTACATGTTTGGTGCTATGCACATGTGCTAAACCTCGTTCTGTCTGATACAACTGAAGTGTCCATAGCTAGTGGGTCCCTTTTCTCCCTCATGAATGACATTGCTGTGTTCATTCGCGAGTCATACAAAAGAATGAATGTGTGGGAGCATAAAAGCCAGGACACTCGACACAGACGCCTCTCCCCAATTGGAGAGACACGGTGGTGGGCTAAAGATGTAGCCTTGAAGAAGATCTTTGGCTCATTTGGAAAGCCAGACGAGTCTCTGTACATTGATGTCTTCATGACACTAAGTGAATTTCAAAGTCAGGCCAATTTGAAAACTGCAGTGCGTGTCAGAGCAAGAGGATTCCTAGAGGCGCTCCTGAGGTACGAGACAGTGTTGACTGCCCAGCTTTTCCTTCGGATTTTTGAAATGACAACACCTCTTTCAAAATACTTGCAGACATGTGGACTAGATATCCTCTCTGCTCACAGGATGGTTCAGGACACTCAACATGCACTGATGAACATGACAAGAGATTTCATGACAGTGAAGACAGCTGCTGATACTTTTGTTGAGTGGGCAAATGCAAAACTGGAGGCAGAAGAGGACTGTGAGCTTGAGTTGGAAACAACACTTCCACTGAAGAGGAACAGGAAAAGGAAGATGATGGCTGGCGAAATGGCAAGTGATGAGAGATTGACAGATGCAAACAGGGCTTATGAAGTAGAGGTCCATAACCAGGTCCTGGATACTGTCACAGACAGTATCAAACGACGCTTCATGACCCACGGCACTCTGTATGCTGACTTGGCTGTCCTTGATCCAAGAAACTTTCCCCAAGTGTGTTCAGCAGAAGCTCTGCCTGACTCTACATTTCAAGATCTAAGCAAATGCTTGCTTAGGTTTGACAGCAGGGCAACTGCTGCAAATTTGCAGTCTGAGTTGAAGTGTCTGGCAGCCCAGTGGCCACGGCTTAAAATGTCTGCACTTGAAGAGTACAGAGTACGAATTTGCTCTGGTTGTGAGGAAGAAGAGACAGAGGTTTTAAACAAACAGTGCAACTCTTGTAAAGAATGCTCAATATGTTGCTACCAACTTCTGAAACGCTACAACCTCTTCACAGATGCCTATCAGCTCCTTGGTTTAGGAGACAAGTTTCTTCTCACTCTGCCTGTGACACAGGTAGCTTGTGAGAGAAGTTTCTCTGTACTCAAGCACATCAAAAGCCGAATAAGGAGCACACAGTCACAAGAACACCTGGAAGCATTCATGCTTATGTCAACAAAAAAAGACATCCTCATGTCCCTCGACAATGACTTGGTCATCGACAGAGTTGCAGAAAAAAGCAACTTACTAAAGAAACTGCTGATTCCCCAACATTAGGTTTACAAACCGCCTCAGACAATCTTGTTTATTTCTTTTAGGTGAGAATTATCCCTTAAACTGCAGCCTAATAAACAGCTGATTTGTGTGTGTGTACTGTTATATGATGTCCCATGTGTTAAGACATCTGAGGAGTGTCCTCCCTATTGTCTTTAGGGGAGAATTATCCGTTGAACCGCATAATACACAGCTGATTTATAATAACTAATAGTACTGTATTATTTTATCTGATCTCTGATCTCCACCACCAGACCCCCCCCCCCCCCCCCCGTTGACATGACATGTGGCCGGACTGGGTCATATTCCAGGGCTGAATTTTAGTCCCAGTCCGCCCCTGCCTTCATCCCTCATCCCTCCATCCCTTCATCCCTCACCCTGACCTCGCCGTCCACCGCGAAGCATACCAGGACCATGTAAAGGTCTACAAAGAAGCCCTCTCCCTGGCTAGGTCTTCCTACTACTCCACCCTCATTGGCATCCAACAATCCCAACCGAGAATGCTGTTCACAACCATAAACCGGCTTCTCCGCCCCCTTGATCCCCCCCATCCCCCAGGTGCTCTTGATCTCTGCTCGAAGTTTCTGGATTTCTTCCAGGCAAAAGTTGATTCCATCCACCAGCAGCTTCTGGTGCCTGGCCCCCCACCTACTTCAACCGCACCCCAGCCACAAGGTATTACTCGTCCACCTAGGTGTTGCCTCTCCACCTTCTCCCCAGTGGATGTCATCCAAATTACCAAGCTGGTTACTAAGGCCAAGACATCGACCTGCTCTCTTGGCCCCATGCCCACAGCCTTGGTCAAGGCAGCTCTATCCACCATCTGCCCCATCATTGTTGACATTGTGAACTTGTCCCTGTCTTCTGGCACAGTCCCACCCTGCCTCAAAACTGCCTCAGTCTCTCCAATCCTGAAGAAGCCTGGCTTGGACCCGGAGGACCTCAACAACCACCGGCCGATCTCAAACCTCCCATTCGTGAGCAAGATCCTAGAAAGAGCAGTTGCCGCACAACTGCAAGACCACATGTCACTGCATGAGCTCTACGAACCCCTCCAGTCTGGCTTCAGACCATATCACAGTACTGAGACTGCCCTCATCAAAATCACAAACGACCTCCTCATCGCATCTGATTCTGGCCTCATTCTCATCCTCATCCTCCTGGACCTCTCAGCAGCCTTCGATACCATATCCCGTTCCATCCTCCTCAGCCGCCTGTCTGACTACCTTGGCCTCAGTGACACAGCTCTTGCCTGGTTCGAGTCCTACCTGTCTAACAGGAAAAACTTTGTCACCATCAGTGACTGCAGCTCCCCTCCCGCCCCAGTCAACCAAGGTGTACCTCAAGGCTCTGTGCTTGGACCCCTCCTATTCAATATCTACATGCTCCCACTTGGTCAAATCATCCGCCAACATGGTCTCAGCTTTCACTCTTATGCTGATGACACACAGCTCTATCTCTCCACCAAACCGTCCACTCAGCTCCCCCTCAATCCCTTGTCAACTGCCTACAGGACATAAAAAACTGGATGTCATCAAACCTGCTCAAAATCAACAGCAATAAAACAGAGCTCATGATTGTGGCTCCCAAGACGCAGCTCCAGAAGGTTGGAGACCTGCTTCTCTCCATTGACGGCTTCTCTATCTCCCCGTCGACTGAAGTCCGCAACCTGGGAGTCATCCTGGACACCACCCTCTCTTTCGAGGCGCATGTCAAATCTGTCACCAAATCCGCCTTCTACCACCTAAAAAACATTGCCAGAATCCGGCCTTCTCTCTCTGACTCTGTGGCAGAAACCCTGGTACACGCCTTCATTACATCCCGTCTGGACTATTGCAATGGACTCCTGTCCGGGGTTCCCAGCAAAACCCTGGATAGGCTCCAATACGTCCAGAACTCTGCCGCCAGGCTTCTCACCCACACCAAGCCATGGCACCATATCACCCCCACCCTCATCCACCTACATTGGCTGCCAGTCAAATCCCGGATTCAATACAAAACACTCATCCTCACGTACAAGTCCCTCCATACCCTCGCCCCCCAGTACTTATCGGACCTCCTCCATCCCTACACCCCTTCTCGGAGTCTGCGGTCCTCAGACACGGGCCTGCTCTCCATCCCCCGCTCTCGCCTCCGAACTGTTGGTGACAGGGCATTCAGTGTTGCGGCCCCCACCCTCTGGAATGCACTTCCTGCCGAGATCCGTAATGCTGCCTCCCTGGACATCTTCAAATTATCACTAAAAACACACCTGTTCACCCTGGCCTTCGGGCCCTAGCCCTTTTCTGGTCCCCTGGCTTCCTTTAGTTATTTCTTTGGTTTGCCCGTTGATTGTCTGTTTGTTTTGTTTGTCCACCATGTACAGCGACCTTGGGTCCCTTGAAAGGCGCTATATAAATATCATTTATTATTATTATTATCCCTCCATCCCCTCAACATCCCTCCATCCCTTCATCCCTCATCCCTCCATCCCTCCATCCCTTCAACATCCCTCCATCCCCTCAACATCCCTCCATCCCTTCATCCCTCATCCCTCCATCCCTCATCCCAACATCCTCTGCCCGTCACCATTTATATTTAAACGGTGCATGTTTATATACTGTGTATACTAACACCTTAATTCCAGGTATCGTCTGGGGGGCCCGTAATCAGCCCACGCAGATCATGCCGGAGACGGAACCCCCACTCTGAGTCTCCCACTGCACAGACCATAGCTCGTCCTCCCAGATCATCCCTTCACCCCCCTTATATCATTCACATGTTACTTCAATAAACGTACAGTACAAACATCACACTGTTGTGGCGTGGTTCCTGCTAGTGAAATGTTCAATATGGACAAGAAAAAAACAATAGTTTCTGTGCTTTTGGTAAAAATAGATTGTGTTTATTGATTATTGTAAAGCGAAGATCAGACTATATTTTGGAACACATTTATTTGCAGGTTATTCCAAAGGGTTCACCTACTGTATCTGATTGGCCAGCTACGTTACCTTATGCATATTTCATTGAGCGAACACATGCCTGTGATCTGTGAATAGTAGTAGTCAAAGAGTTCAGTAAAGGTAGGAGCCTGTAGAAGTCCAAACATCATTGCTTAAAGCCTTCCTACAGTGAAATTACTCTCTAAAGTAAGTATGCTAAAGAGCCTTTATAAGGGGTATCCCGTCCAGACTTTCCAGCTTGCGATGTTAGTCAAACAAATGCTAGAGCCTACTCAGGTGCATAAGTCTCAGACATGCCAAATGGTGGGCTGAAGACATCATCCGAAGAAAAGACACAACAATAACCCATCACAAAAGCCATGTGTTTGATGTGTATTTTTCTATTATGAATTACATTTGATTTATACATTTATTTTACAACCCCAATTCCAAGGAAGTTCAGACGTTGTGTAAAACGTAAATAAAAACAGAACACAATGAATTGCAAATCCTTTTTTGACCTATATACAATTTAATACACTACAAAGACAAGATATTTATTGTTCAAACGGATAAACTTTATGTTTTTTTGCAAATATTCACTCATTTTGAATTTGATGCCTGCAACACGTTCCAAAAAAGCTGGGACAGGTGCATGTTTACCATTGTGTTACTTCACCTTTCCTTGTAACAACAATCAATAAGCATTTGGGAACTGAGGACACCAATTGTGGAAGCTTTGTAGGTGAAATTATTTACCATTCTTGCTTGATGTATGACTTCAGTTGCTCCACAGTCCGAGGTCTCTGTCGTATTTTGCGCTTCATAATGTACCCCGCATTTTCAATGGAGACAAGTCTGGACTGCAGGCAGGCCGGTGTAGTACCCCCACTCTTTCACTACAAAGCTACGCTGTTCTAACACGTGTGGAATGTGGCTTGGCATTGTCCTGCTGAAATAAGCAGGGACGTCCCTGAAAAAGACATCGCTTGGAGGGCATCATATGTTGCTCCAAAACCTGTCTGTACCTTTCAGCATTAATGGGCACCAACACACCATCATACCATCACAGATGCTGGCTTTTAACTTCACGCTGATAACAATCTGGATGTTCCTTTTCCTCTTTAACCGACACGACGTCCATGATTTCCAAAAACTATTAAATGTGGACTCTTCAGACCACAGCACACTTCCCCACTCTGTGTCAGTCCATCTCCGATGAGTTCGGCCCAGAGAAGCCGGCATTGTTTCTATTGTTGTTATGGTTTTGGCGTAGTAATATCCTTTACAGAATGAGGTCGGTTTATAATGCAGTGCTGCCTGAGGGATCATAGGCCATTGGTTATCAATGTTGGTTTTCGGCCTAGCCCCTTACGTGCAGGGATTTCTCTGGATTCTCTGAATCTTTTAATGATATTATGGACTGTAGATGATGAAATCGCTAAATTCAAATGTTGCTTGTGAACAACCGAACCCCACTGGGATGCTCCTTTTATACCCAGTCATGACACTCACCTGTATCCAATGAACCTGTTGGAGACAGAGAGAGCCCCTTGGCTCAAACAAACATATCTATCTAGGCGCGGCATTGCACGCGACTCGGGGTCGGGAGAGAATGTTTGTTTGTTTTCTAAGTCATTCATTCATTACACGTTTGTTTTTGTCAAGTCTTTCTTTTCGTCAAGTGTGCTGTGTTGTTTTGGTTTTTTCTGGAGCCTGGCAAGCTCACATAAGTGAACAGTAAGGCAAGATGACGATGGGGAAGAGGACTGCTGTGCTGTTTTTGCTAATGCTAATAACATCTAGCATTCGCTGTTTACAAAGCGAAGCCAACGCCGGGATAGCCGTGGGAAGCGAGCAGGTGCTGCGGCTCTACGACAGGGAATGTCTGCTGTCCTTACGGAGAAGAGCCGCCCCGGAACCGGGCCTGCTGGACTATGTCCCGGAGGAGCTGCTAAAATGGCCGCGGAAACGAGGGAGGAGAGGCGGCATTAAACATCAACTCCGCCGGAGATGCAATAAGCCACCGTTACCATCAATACTCTTCAGCAACGTCCGTTCCCTTAGAAATAAGGTGGTGGAGCTACGCCTCAACACTAGGCAAGGCAAGGCAAGTTTATTTATATAGCACCTTTCAACACAAGGCAATTCAAGGTGCTTTACAAAAATGAAAGACATTCAGACAAAGCCATTTAAAAACAGTAAAAGATAATAAAATAAACATTAAAAGAAAAAATATATGAATAAAAAGTACATGAATAAAACACTAGGATCTTAAACGAATACCGTGAGTCGTGCATGATGATTATCACTGAGACCTAGCTTCAGGAAGACTTCCAAGACTAATTGGTTCAGGTAAAAGGCTTTTCAAGTGTTCGTATGGACAGGAACAGTAACTCTGGGAAAGTGAGGGGGGGAGGCATTTGTGCTTATATAAAGGACTCTTGGTGCAGCAATTACACAACAAAAGACACTGTGTGTACTCCTGATATTGATCTCTTATGCCTAAGTCTGAGACCATTTTACATTACATTACATTACATTACATGTCATTTGTTAGACGCTTTTATCCAAAGCGACTTACATACATTCAGTACTGTGGGCAATCCCCACAGGAGCAATTTGGGGTGAAGTGTCTTGCCCAGGGACACAACGACATGCTGACGCAGTGGGACTCGAACTTGCTACCCTGTGATTCGAAGTCCAGCACACTACCCACTGAGCCACAGCCTCTCATTTTTGCACCGATACCATCGCTGAGACCATCACAGACTACATTCATTTTTGTGTCGATACTGTTGTGCCAAAAAAGGCCATTAGGATATATCCAAACAATAAAGACTACATCTCATTATTAAATATATTAAACAGTGTATCTGACGAAGAAATATCGCTTTTCAAAAGAACGATGCAATACAACTGAGATCAGCTCAAATGGCGCGTTTCCACTGCAGGCCTCGCTCGTCCTCGCTCGGTTTGGTTAGGCCTTATTAGGCCCGGCTCACTTTAATGCTGCGCTTCCATTACAGTTTAGGAACTGAGGTAGTTACTATAGTAACGCAGTGTAGGCGGAGCCGTGACGCCATCTTCAATGTGGACGGTCGGAGCATATATAACGTTAGCTTAGCCAAGCTCCATTTAGAAAACACGCATTTTAAAAGGGTTTTTTGCCTGCCGTCTGTCTGCAGACTTGTCAAAGCATTAATTCATGGTTTTTACTAACCGGTATCAGTACGTTGTTACTTCGGCATCATTTTGAAACGTGTATTACGTTTAGCTTTAGCTCTCCTCTTCTCTTCACACGCTACACACATGAGTGTAGGAGTCAGCACACACACAACCACATTATAAAGCTCTCTGATGACACAGCCATACTTAGTCTACTGACTAGAGACTCAGACATTTCTATTTATAAACTTCAGATTGAAGAGGTTGTGAAGTGGTGTGAGGCGCACAACCTGGTGTTAAATGTTAAAACAAAGGAAATGATCTTTGACCCCAAGTCAGTAGGTGATCACAGCCCAGTCCTTACCAACAGGGAGGGAGTTGAGCAGGTTACAAGTTTTAAATATTTCGGGATTTATTTTGATGCTCAGTTAGGCTGGGCCCATCAGGTGGATCAGGTATGCTCAAAGATAAGCCAGCGCCTGCATTTTCTGCGTAGGCTCAGGGTTCATGGAGTGGATACATGCATCATGTTAATGTTCTACAGGGCAGCAATTGAGTCTATTATTCGTTATGGCATCACAACATGGTTTGGTAACTTGTCAGTTAAATCTAAATCACAACTCCAGAGCTTGATAGAAAGGGCTGGAAAAATAATTGGCATGCTTCCACCATCCTCTCTTCAGGAGATGGTGAGAAAGCAAGGCCATAAAATCACATGCGACCCCAAACACATCCTGTATAGAGAGTTTGAGTTGCTGCCAAGGTATAGATTACCAAACTGGAAATTGAACATGTATAAGTGTTCCTTTATTCCGCTGTCAATCAAGCTGCTGAACAGTCAGAAACAATTGTGATTATGCTGTTAGGAGTTGTTGGGAGGTGCAATGTTTACAGGTTTTACAGTTTGTGCAATCAAGAAGGTTAAATAGGGAAAGTGCAATGTGTGTACAGGTATGGATACAATAGGGATATGTGCAATTTGACGGACACTATGCATAGGTGCAATAGGGAAAGTGCAATATTTGATTTGTGTATGTGCAATAGGGAAAGTTCTATACCTGTTTGTTTGTTTGTTTGTTTGCCATGTGATATGTGATATGTGATCTCTGCTCTGTATCTATGACTGATTGATCCTAAATGTTTTATGTTTATTATCTCGATGCCCAAGACACATTTCTCCAAAGCGAGACAATAACGCTCCATCTATCTGTTCACCTTCGGAATGTTCCAAACTGCTGTTTTTTCAACATTTCTCAACTTTTCCAGTCTTCTGTTGCCTCTGTCCCTGTCACGATCTGTCTTTGTGGTGTTTTGTCTTGTCTATATCTGTTTTTGGTTTTCTGTCTGCGTTGTGTTTTGTCTTGTTTGGATTTGTCTGTGGTTCCCTGTCGTTAGTTTCCCTGGTGTGTCTGATTACCCGATTGTGTTCACCTGTGGCCCCTGTGTTTTCTCCTCCCTCCTCACCTGTGTCTTGTTTCTGTGATTAGTCTTGTGTGTATTTAAGTTCTGGTTTTTCTGTCTGTCTTTGTCGGTTCGTCTTTTGTCATGACTAGTTCGTCGGTGAGTGTTCTGTTTTGTCTTTGTTGTTCACCTAGCCTTGAAATAAAGGAAGTTTCACTTTAATCTGCATTTGGGTCCTACCTGCTTCACACACCATGACAGTCCCAGCTTTCCTGGAATGTGTTACAGGTGTAAGAAATTAAAATCAATATAATACGGGAATATTAAATAAATGCATTTTATTTTGAAAAGCTTTATTTTGAAGGAGAACTCGGTTGTTTACATGACGTCACATCCAGTTTTACGTTATCTTTTTTTTCAGCTGTAAGAATGTATTAAATAAGAAGTCATGATTGAGAATGAGGAGAAAAGGCGTGTGGAGTTATACAACAAACACACAACGTCTAAATCCACTTATTTTATGCAATATTAATCACAGAGGAACAAAGCCGGGAGGAAGATCCGCCCATCGTCGAAGCAGCCAATGAGAAGAGGAGAAAGGAACTGGATATACGCGACGCAGCACTTAGAATCGCTCTCTTCTCTCTGTTCATGGCGCTGTGAACACCAACCTGTTTGTTCCAAAACCAGCGTTACTTTATGAAATTACCCTTTAGAACTATCCGAGACTCCATTTGTCTCTTTTTAACTCTCTCCTGGCTGCGAACCAAATAATAAATCTTCACAGGCATCAAATTAAAAACGAGTAAATGTTTGCAAAAAAACAAAACTGTTTATCAGTTTGAACTTTATATATCTTTCCTTGTAGTATATTCAATTGAATATAGGTCGAAAAGGATTTGCAAATCATTGTATTCTGATTTTATTAACGTTTTAAACAAAATCCCAACTTGATTGGTGTTTGTACTTGATCATTCGGTCAAATTGAGAAGACAGTTCTTTAAGTTTGACAATTCTTGTGGTTGGTGAAGTGGATATTTCTCTAGTGATTGTTCTTTGTGCTGGGCTGATTTCTTTTTTAGTAAATTGACTTTAAGTTACCCCTAGTGTTTACCTTGGTCTCCAATGAAAATGAACTTTCCAGTTGAATTTCAGTTAAAAATAAAGTAAATTCACTCTGTAATCATATCCTCAAATGAAAATAAAGAATCATTTCATGAGAGTTTTGGAAGCAAACAAGTGAACAAGTAGTGTGCTTGGCTCCTGCTGTGTAAGCAGGTTGGCAAGGTCATCACATGTCACGCAGTGGGGAAGTACTTTTGAGGAACTTGTACTTTACTTGTATATTTTAATTGTATGCTACTTTGTACATCTACCCCACTACCACTACAATTCTACGATTTTACGAGGCAAATCATGTACTTTTACTCAACTACATTTATTTTATAACTTTAGTTACTTTGCAGATTTGGATTAATGATGTGAACTTTAATAAACTCTTAAATCATACTTTAGTTCCACCTGGAGTAAATTCACAAGCTACCCTGCAGTATACAAAGTCATTCAAACAAGCTGCACCTTTACCAGCTTTGAGAACACTTTCATGATCAATCATTATAAAACATATCATATATATTATTCTGACATGGACCAATCTGCACAATGACTACTTTTACTGTCACTACTTTCACTATATTTTGATGCTAATACTTTTGTACTTTTACTTGAGAAACATTTTGAATGCAGGACTTTTACTGTAACAGAGTATTCCTACACCCTGGTATAGTACTCCTACTTTTACTTAAGTACAAGATATGTGTACTTCTCTACGGAGCCCCTAAAGCAGGGGTGGGGAACCTTTTTCCTCTCAAGGGCTATTTAAATGTTTTCAACATCCTCCGAGGGCCGTATAAATGATTTACCGCTGCTTAATAATACAAAAATTAAAGCCCATTCATTTCGCCTTTCTTTCATGCTGTGCAAAGAAAAAACAACCTCTTAATCCAGACCATGACTCGCGCATGCATGCACGTGCACGGTTGTGGCATGACCACCAAAACAGAAAGATACGAAACCTGATGTACTTATATGATTCTGTTTTCTTCAAGGTTGTGTCTTCCTGGTCGAATGTACTTATTGTAAGTCGCTTTGGATAAAAGCGTCAGCTAAATGCAATGTAATGTAATACGGACACAAGATGTGTGTAAATGTTAGTTTCCTACCCGTGTGAACATAATTTAAGTATGGGCTGGACCTAACCTCCATGCTCCCCCGGTAAGATTTTTTTATATGCTGAAGTTAAAAGCATCAATCTGGTGCACTTTGAGAGCAACATTAGGAGATCTATGGATACATCTCTCAACACCCATATGAAACAGAACTGTAAGCAGATTTCTTTTTCTTTATGGATATTTTACAAATCACTCCCCTTTCAAACTGTATTCTTGTTTATTAATAGCAACTTTTTTTTACTGTCATGGTATTTTATACCCGTTTACTTTATTCTCTTATTTTTTTATAACTAGAATGATCATATAAAGACGTGCCCTTACCTCACTGGTTGTAGAAAAAGCTTCTTATATTCGTTAGCATAGCTAGCTAACCAGATGCTAATAACAACAAAGTTATTGACTGTATGATCAGTATGACAGATGAACAGATCACCACTGGGCTTTCAACAAAGAAAAAAGTCGGGGTAACGGGTGAGTATCTCGTGCGCACGGGTGAGTATCTCGTGCACACGAGAAAGTATCTTGTGGGCACGAGAAACTAACCCGTTATCCCGACTTTTTGTTTTTGAAGAAAGTTACTGCTGCTGTGTGTCTCCTGTGTGCTTTTTTTTCATGTCCCTTTAGGGCAGCGTTTCTCAAAGTTATTATTTTTTTTAAAATACATTTTTTGGACCTCAGGCCTGAATCGAACCTGGGTCCTCGTGGGTGGTAGTGAACTGTTACGGTCTTTCACAGAGCCGCCGGTGTTTGCGGCGGCGGATGCGGTACCGGCGCAGTGGCGCTGTGAAAGTCCACAGCCCACCTATGCCAGAGCCAGCGACTAACCGAAGGCAGCAGTCCACCAACGGCAGCGGCCCACCGGGAAAAGTCCAGAATCTCCAGATGGCCAATCCGAGCATGCTCACACACACAAAACTGAAACCAAAATCATTTACAGACGTAAAAATCTTTCATACACACATGTGAAACGCTCTCACACACACACAACAGCGTTGTATAAATAAAAAGAAAGAATGCTATAGGTAATGTTAGAGAATATTTCTGTCTTACTCCTAACCCCCAAAACACACCAGGAGCGTCTGCGCCGCGTTACGTTGCGGCTGCGCCACGCTGCGACCTCCTCCTGCGACAACACACAACAGACGCGTTTCAAAACGTTGCGGAAGCGGAGCGTCGTGTGTGCAGCCTCGCAGTTGTTGGTGATTTTGGAATATTTCCTGGACATTTGTACTTCTACAAGTAAGTAGGCTATACGTAGTTAAATGGTTTATGTTTGTGTCTGTTTAAATTGTGTTTATTGTTGTTATTTCCTATTTTGTTGTGTTGTAGACTACAGACACAGTTAATAATAATTGTAATATTCCAGTTATAAACGACATGAATCAAAGATGTGTTGCTGTATTTTAGTGGTAAAAAAATATGCATTCATCATCATAATTATTCTATATATATATCATTTACAGTGCCTGTAAACCGGAGGAGAACGCTGGCATGTATTCTCCTACTTGAAAGACTACGGGGGGATGGGGGGAGGAGTTTACCTTACGGCTGCGCCGCGGCAAAAATAGGATTCATCCTAATTTTAGAGAAGCGCTGCGCCGAGCCGCTTCTGGGACGCGTCTGAGCCGTAACGCGGCGCGTGTGTGGTGTAATAGCACCCATTGACTAGAGTGGCCGCGATCCTTACGACCGCCGCGGCGCGGCCGTAACACGACGCAGACGCTCCTGGTGTGTTTTGGGGGTAAGTGTCAAAGAATAATTCTTCCTTACTCCTAAGATATTTAACCTTTCTGCCTGTTGACATTTACGACGAACCCTAAGTCTGTTATCTGGTTAAGGAATGGGAAGTCTCAGCTATTGTTGACATTACCAGTTTTATGACCGGTCAACTCTCGGTCACAGAACCAAAGAGTCAGATAAGTGATTCAGTGTCTCCAGGTGTTCACGTATACCTTCCCCCAATATGTGGGTTGACTCTCTGTAAACTAGTTAAAGGGTCTACCAAGATGCGAGGCTGATGAGAATTGACATGACAACCCACCCGTGCAGTCAGAACCTTTTGCTGCTGTGACTTGTGATATGAATTCTCTGGCCGTTTGACTTGTAATAAACTACCAGTGTTTGACATCAAAGCTCCAACTCTCCTCGTGTCTCTCTGAGTCCTGACTCTCCATTGCTGCAGAAGTTTCCCTTACAGGTAACATAAGATAAGAATAAACAAGTTTAAATGATATGTTATTGGTTGTGATCATATTCTAAAGATGTTTAGATTATTGAAAAGTATACAGCTCAAAGTGTTGAGAGCTGTATCCATACATTCATTTTGTGCTCAAAGTACACCAGATTGATGCATTTAACTTCAACATTAAAAAAAAAAAAATCCCGGGGGTGCATCGCCCAGGACCCCCCTAGAGGAGGTGAGGTCCCCCCTTAGAGGATGTGAGGTCCACCCCCAAATAAAGCAGGTTAAAATAATTAGATTGCATACATGTTCTTTTAGTAAACACTGAAAACGGGTCCCACAGACCCAAACAGCACACGAAGGTTAAAGGTAGGCATATAATAATGTTAAAATGTGCTAAATATATACACTGCAAAAAACAAAAAAAAGAGGAGTAAAAGTAGCCCTCGACTTGTTTTATTTTTTGAAAGTAGCTCTCATCCTAAAAAAGGTTGGAGACCCCTGTTATAGAACGATACATTTGACAATTTTAAGCTTGGCCTACCATTTTATTGGAGCGATGGGGAATAGGTGGGGCTTGAAATGGCCCACCTGTTCCAAGTGGGGAATGACAGAAAAAGTTTGAGAACCACTGCTTTAGGGGCTCCGTACTTCTCCCACCTCTGCAAATCTGAATATCTTGCTGGTAAGCATATTTTCTGATATATAAAGCAGAACAAATAAAGCAATTCAAAAGGTGCAGTTGGCACAATATGTCACCGTAAACACACATTTTAGCTCTTCATTTACTCTACCTAAGCAAAATGTCATATTTCTGGAATAAGATTTAATGGTTTAGAATAATATGTTTTTTGTTTGACCAGGCTCGACATAAGTTTATAAGTCTCATTCAAATGTTGAGTTCAATCAAAGCAAAACAAAAACAAGACTGATCTGTTGAAGGCTAAGCAAACCCACCTTCAATTGGAGTGTTAGGGTCTGGTCGATTAGCGAAAACAACATCTATGTACTCCAGCTGAAGTCTCTCTAGTGATGCCCGCAGACCTGTTTCATAAAAACAATGACATACTTATTGTATCATAACATTCATTCTGAGGTAATGTAGCCATGTGGACATGTGCAGTTATGAACACCTTGGTTGTTGTTTTCTATACAAATTCATTTACCTCTGTTGTCATGATAAAAGGCTAGTCCTATAGATATTTGCAATGGTAGCATAACGTCTTACCTTCAATTATATGTTTTCTAGACAATCCTCTTTCCATTTCTGCTCTGAAAAACACATATATTTATTTTAAAACTCAAGGTTTAAGAGCTGTAACAGTACAATGCAATTGGGCTCTCACAGTTTTCCAACAAAACAACGAAACAGAAACACTTTCGGTTTGTTCTGGAAGGATATATGTGTATGTACTTAAAAAATCTTAGTAGCAGCATGGTACCTCAGATATTACCCAGATACACATCATGTTTGATATTGCTATGGTTCATACCTATTTGAC
This sequence comes from Gymnodraco acuticeps, assembly GCF_902827175.1. Taxonomy (NCBI): domain Eukaryota; kingdom Metazoa; phylum Chordata; class Actinopteri; order Perciformes; family Bathydraconidae; genus Gymnodraco; species Gymnodraco acuticeps. The sequence goes on along the minus strand of NW_022992339.1, from coordinate 95,732 downwards.
CAAGGCCGTGTCTCTGGCCTAAAATTAGCTGTGTTATTTGAGACCAAAATTGCCATTCTACTCTATTGAATTAATCAGACAGCAAAAGCAGCCAACCCCACAGATTCAATAAAACAATACAATTGGCAGACAACAAAAGGATAGAGACAAGGATTTTCTCCCAAGAGTATAATATTCATTAGAAATGTAAACAACTTAATACATCAATACAATATTTAAGATAATCAGTTTAACTAGGAAAAACTATTTATTATAAATTAATTTGCTACAATAATACTATTAAAATTGACATCAAGAGGATATTTGCAAGAGATATGGTGAGACGTATTTTGCGACTTACATTCACTCAATACAGTGGGCAATCCCCACAGGAGCAACATGGGATGAAGTGTCTTGCCCAAGGACACAACGACATGCTGACTGCAGTGGGGATTGAACCAGTGCTCCCCTGATCTGAAGATCAACAACCAGTCCACTGAGCCACAGTCTCGTGCAGATGGCAGCAAATCCCCGACAGTACAAGTTCTCTAGCTCGTCATGAGCAAGGCCTCAGGGCAGAGGGCTTCAGGTGGCGCTGGTCGGTCTCCCACCCATACAGAGCGACCCGTGGATAGGAACATGGAAACCTTAAATGCGTACATCTCGATAGTTATAAAAGAAGAGCTAAAAGTGTGCTAGAAACAGTCAGAGGGCCTAGGTATAAAAGTCATGGCTCGCCACTGCTCAACTGAAGCGCAAATGCGGCGCACCTTTATGCGCTGAAGCGGCGCAATTAGTGTAAGCGCGGCACAGTTTTGCCGCAGCGATGCTCCACTAGTATATATCTTTCATTGTCTGGCCTCTAAGAACTTAAAGGTCCCATGTCATGGCCATTTCTACTGATCATAATTCCATTGTTGAGGTCTACTAGAATAGATTTACATTGTGCAATTCAAACTCACATTGGTTTCTCATACAGCATCTCTGTATAGTATGTGTATTCACTCTCTGTCCTACACGGCTTGTTGGAGCTCCACAGTTTCGCCGGTGCAAGGTTCCACTAGCACCCCCCCAGCGCGTCACATTTTCGCCGCTAAAAGAGTGTGTGTGTGTGTGTGTGAGGAGCTCCACGGATTGGTCCATTTGGGTCGTTCACGCATGTCATGGATGTGGTAACAATCGTTACGTTACTTAGTACTAGGGATGGGAATTTTAAAGCAAATGTATATTCGAATATTCGACCCCCAAAAAAACGGTTAAAAATGTGGGTAAAAAAAACTATAACAGGGCCTATGCACAGAATGCAGCTATTCAATAGGCTACTCATTCTTGTTTAAGAAGATGAGCATGTCTACATGCTCAGGGGAGAGGCGGGTACAGAGGTGATTCACAATGAGGCCAGCTATAGAGAAGACCCTCTCAGCTGGAACGGAGGTTGCGGGTATAGCAAGGTATTCCTTTGCAAGGACACTGAGTTTTAGGTACCGTCCTTCATTTTTCCTCCACCACTGTAGTGGGTTTTCCTGTGGTGGGATGCACGGCTCATTGAAATAGAGTTCCACTTCATTATGGTCTGGGTCTTCAGTGAAGTAGTCCTCCCCAAACAGGGTGTTTAACGACACGGCCCGTGTGTCGGTGGTCGTTGCTGCAGCTCGGGCCGGCTGGTTTTCGCTGTCTGACTCTGTGGCTATGCTGGTGCCCTCAGCCTCATGGCCACCAACTCTGGTATCATTGGTGGCAGCGCTGGTCCTCCTGTCGGGCACTCGCCTACATTTTATTTCACAATCTCCGAGCGGAGAGTCTGCGCTACAAAATGCAGGTGTTTATGTCGGGGATCCAGCGCACTTGTTATATACACAGGCTTCTTGCCTATCAGGGAAATAGAAATATCAAATATTTAGGCATATTTATTATTTATGCCTAATATTGTCGATTCAATTAAATATTCTTTATTACAAATTAATTACCTGCATTAGCTGCAGAGGTGTCGTCTCATTCTGGGATTATGCACTTTCTCAGTGAGGTTGCAACAGTATGGAAGCAAACAAGAGACAGAAGTATTTGAATTTTATCAGACACCGAATTAATAGCATTGAAAATAATTACTTTGAAAATCATGTATCTGAATTATTTTTGCTCCGAATTTACCTATGTGAAATAAAAATGTAACAATTCAAGTTAAACAAATTTGAATGGTCAAATTCAGATCCCAAAAATTCAAGTGAAAACAATTCAAATGGACAATTTCGGTGTTTAAAATACGACATAAAAAATGTCGATGCAGCATCATCCGGGCTACCCAGACAGGATAAGCAATCGAGCCCGAATGCAATCAAACCGACTTCTGGCCTATCAGAGCCAAGCAGTGAACTCCGGGACAGTGCGGTGAAGCCCAATGCTGCAAACTGTAGGCGATGGATGCAGATGGGAGTAATTCCCGTAGACCAGGGGTGGGCAAACTTTTTGGCTCGGGGGCCACTATGAGTTTTAAAATTTGACAGACGGGCCGGGCCAGTAGCAGATCGGTGAAAAATATTTAGCTGTCCACTCCTCATTATACACTCAATGTTGACTTTTCTTTTCTTTGGTCCACTCATTGTTACAGATGCAGGTTCAAAGGTGAATTAGGTTCAAAGGTGAATTATTGCGTCATTGCGTAACCGTTTACGTGCCTTCTTATGACCCACACAGCGTTTTACGTCCCTGATTTTCTCCGCAACACCGCTCACAACAACATCAATAGAGGACTGCGTCGGGTAGTTTTTAATTATACGAAGCCAGATTCAATTAAATAACTACTTCTCCAACCTTGTACCTTTCTCCAGAGTGCCGTGGTGCATTGTTTGTTAATGTGGTTCAGCTGCATTACTGCCTGCTGCAGGGCTGCTCGTCTACCGGAGTAGATGGGCATGACTTCGCCACTCTATTCTTACCTACCCTACCTTGAACTCTTTTTAGGGTGCAGCTTTATGTTTTATTTATTTCAAAGTGGGCCCATTTTAATTATATATGTTTTCCTTCAAATGTGTAGAGGACTCCCCAAGTGATGTGTTTAATTTATTTTAAAGTAGGTCTGTGTATTATTTTTAATTCTCCTTATGAGTTATTTGTTTCTTATTAGAGGTTAACAGTTTTATATAATGTAATAAATAGCCTAATAAATGCAAAAAACTGTTTTTGTCTGATATAACAATAAATACAACTTTATTAGCTATCAAGCTATGAAATATGTTTTGTGGCTCCAGACAAAACATTTTTTTGGAAAAAGGAGAAAAATGGCTCTTTTGGTCAAAAAGGTTGCAGACCCCTGCCATAAATGAATGTGTTTTAGTCTGAAAGCTGTTTGGCATCACAACGCTGTTATGAAAGTTTATCTGGCATTCTACAGGTGATGTTAGCTAATCTTGACTACTTGTTGCTATATTGTGGCATAAGTCGTTTTCTACACGCATATTTTACCGGCATAGTTTTCGTTATGATTTTACTTGTGATGGCCACATGTAGCCCATGTATTGATTCCATCCGATAGCCGCAATAATACAAAACAAAAGGAAAACGTCTGCCTCTTCACAATGGTCAATAACAGTGAACGGATGGTCATTAAAGTAAGGTAAAATAAACAGAATCACACTAAGCCTGGTTAGTGTTGCCTGACTTTATATAAGTGTTTTTATAAGTGTGTGGTCGCGTTCTAGTCACTTTGCTCAGCGCTACTGCTTGTTACAACTGAACTGTTATTGCTAGGGATGGGTATCGTTTGAAATGTATCGATTCCGATTTCGATTCCGGTTCTGCTTATCGATTCCGGTTCTTATCGATTCCCCGTTTCGATTCCAAAATTGTAAAATAAAGAGGTCAAACGTTTAGATAACAAAAATATATTTATTCTTAAAAGCTTTAACTGAAATTGTTACTAAAAAATATACATGCAATACAAATGTATTGCACAATAGCTGTGCTTTATTTTAACTGAGCTATGCCTGTGGCAAGCTATTAACAGGCATTACACTGTGCCTTGTCTTTTTCTTTTTTAGTGTAGTGGAGCCTCACTTCAGAGTGTTTACCGCGACCTATCTTTGGTGTTATGAAGTGACTGAGCTCGTGAAATGTCTACGGGAGGGCGGGGGAGCATCGCTGCGGGGCAACTGTGGACCTCTGTCGCCTGTCAGCGCAATTTATATGATGCCGTTTAAAAAAATGAAGGGCGGTGCCGGCCGTCAGCGTACCGAGCCGGCCGTCAACGGCCCGCTGACGACCGGCCGTTCTGTGATTCTCCAGGTCCGCCCTGTATTCCACCGGGTCACCGCAGCACCGCGGTGCAGACGGACCCGCTGGAATACAGGGTCTACCGCGTTTAGGAACCGTTAAGCAGAACCGAAATTGTGTATTTTGTATGGGTACCCGGTACTCGGCATTTTCTTATCGGTTCTCATCTGGAACCGAGTTTCGGTTCCCAACCCTAGTTATTGCTCAGGTTAATCTCGACCCCCTCCAATGTAAGCGTGACGTATTTGGTTCTTGGATCTTGCGGGGTTGCCGAGTGGGGCCAGCTGAGAGAATAGACCAGACTCCAGCAAAGGTAAATTGTGTCTAGAGTGCGCCATCTAGTGGGATCAACTGAAATGCCGGGTATTGCAGGAAAAAGGCAAAATGAATGCGGTCTTTAGTATAATTTGGACAATTTTGTACCAATATTCGGCGGGCCGGATTCAAAAGCTCAACGGGCCATATATGGCCCGCGGGCCTTAGTTTGCCCATGCCTGCCGTAGACCCTATGTTAAAATGTCCAACTTAACATCAGAAAATGAACATGTTTCTAGCCTGGATCCAAAAAAACATATTCTGTATATAGTTAGATTCCCCCTTCATGACAACGGGACTGCTGCTCCTAGCTCCTCTGTCTCACTGCTAGCTCCGTTAGCTCCATTAGCTCCGTGATGCTACAGGGGCTTAGCTCATGCGGAGAACACTACTTGAACTCGGCCGTGTTTGTTGTGTTGGTTCCTGGTGGACTATTCTTCATGCACATATAGGATTGATCTGCGGTTAAAACAGACCGTCCATGAATGCAGTTTCTTCGGTAAGTCAACCCTGCGTACTTTGTTATGTTACTGGTGTTTTTATTAAGCTAATGTTAATGAATGTTTAGAGTTGGGTTAGCATTTGATCAATCGGCAGCTCCATCTGTGCTAACAATGCTATGCGTAGCATCCAAGTTAAACGTAATAGAGAAGTGTAAAACATTAAGTGGGATGCTACTGTATACCAAAAGGCTTCTGTGTGAGGTTGGTAAAATAAGGTCATCCTTGTACGTTAGATAGTTAGTTTGCTAGTTAGGTTACTGTATGCATTGTTAAGATTAATTTAAATTCGCTATGCTCTGCTATAGCATAAAACTAGCTAACGTCAACGTATTGTTGAAGAGAGGCTTAGTGTATATTAAATCAACCTCACAATAAAGTGTGTATCTTTAAAATATGAACGTCATATTTCAAGATGGTCAAGAAATAACGCTCCCTTAGATATTGTAATATGGTTTGTTGAACTGGAGTTATTTATTGCAGCTAACCGCCTATCCGACGAACGACCCAAACATTGTTGTTTTTAATATTATTACAAATGCCTCTTTTCATTTTATTATCATCACACTTGAGAAACAGCCTTATTGTGGCTGTAGAACGGAACATGTAACTTAATGCCTGCATTTAAGGACGATGAATAGCGTAGTCAATGCTTTAGTGACAAGGAAATTATTTGTTTAAATATTAGATATGATGTTATCTGTGACTTCAGTGAAAATTAAGCTTATCCATTGCATTGCATTTGTTAAATAGGTTTGCGTCTTACCCTTACGTGTGTGATATTACATTACATTACATTACATTGCATTTAGCTGACGCTTTTGTCCAAAGCGACTTACAATAAGTACATTCGACCAGGAAGACACAACCTTGAAGAAAACAGAATCATATAAGTATATCAGGTTTCATAGAGCCAAACATTTCAAGTGCTACTCCCCTGGCTTTAGGTAATCCAGTCCTTTATTGGTATAAAAGTGCTTCGTTAATCGTTCTAACGCTCGAAGTGGAGTCGAAAGAGATGAGTTTTCAGTTTGCGCCGGAAGATGTGCAAGCTATCTGCCGTCCTGATGTCAATGGGGAGCTCATTCCACCATCTTGGAGCCAGGATAGCAAACCCACGTGTTTTCGCCGATGGGAACTTGGGTCCCCCTCGCAGCGAGGGCGCAACGAGTCGTTTGGCTGATGCAGAGCGTAGTGCACGCGCTGGGGTGTACGGTTTAACCATGTCCTGGATGTAGGAAGGGCCAGATCCATTCGCAGCACGGTAAGCAAGTACCAGTGTCTTGAAGTGGATTCTAGCAGTTACCGGAAGCCAGTGAAGGGAGCGGAGGAGCGGAGTGGTGTGGGAGAATTTAGGAAGGTTGAAAACCAGACGAGCCGCTGCATTCTGGATGAGCTGCAGAGGTCGGATGGCACATGCAGGTAGACCAGCCAGGAGGGAGTTGCAGTAGTCTAGGCGTGAGATGACGAGAGCCTGGACCAGAACCTGAGTCGCTTTCTGAGTCAGCTGGGGACGTATCTTCCTGATGTTGTAAAGCGTGTATCTGCAGCAGCGGGTTGTAGCAGCGATGTTTGCAGTGAAGGACAGGTTGTTATCTAGGGTCACACCCAGATTCCTTGCAGTCATGATATGATGATGATGATACATATGAATATTATGTCATATGAAAACAAATGTATTTGACTGACTCATGAGAAACACATCCAGAGCAGGGGCGGCGGTACTGTAGGCTAGGGAAGGCTAAGCCTTCCCAAATATTTGTGTCCTGGTAAAATAAAAATATAATGTTTGTGTCTTTGACATTAGCGCAGCTATGCAGCCACCAGTAAACTGTACTACGAAGCTAGTTCAAATCTACCTGCATTTGTTATCAGCTAAAAGAGCAGTGACATTAAAAACCCCTGCATTTTCTTTATAGATATTAACAGTACTTAAAGAGCCTGTGACACGAGTTTCCCCCATCATCCAAACCCATCAATTTGAGTAAATATTGTCCCCTTGAAAACCGTTACTGAACTGATTTTGGATATTTGTACTTTGATAACCATAAATCTGCCCTTTAATGTTGACCATTTTCTGGATCTTCTCGGGGATTCTTCAAGTCCCGCCAAATTATGTGACGTCATTGCGGGCACAGCGCTCCAGCTGCACCGTTCAGGATCCCAGCATCTGCATGTAAACGCACGATGGCGCACACAGCAGCAAGCTCAGACAGCGATGACAGTTTAATTTTGAACGTGTCTGAGAGCTCATATGAGGCTGAAGGATCGGTTTATGTTGTATCTGTTAGAAGTTTAGGAATTAGGTGCGTCAATATGGGCGATCATACGGTCATGTAGCCAGTGGTGGAATGGGACTAAAAATCATCCCGGGACTCTCGACCGGCCCACTTCGGTACCGCTAGTAAATTGTCAAGGGGGGAGTGGGGGGATGTCAGGGGGGGCGGCGGGTGCTGTAGGCTAGGGAAGGCTAAGCCTTCCCAAATATTTGTGTCACTGCATCCTGGTAAAATACAAATATAATGTATAATGTCTGTGTCTTTGACATTAGCGCTGCTAGCCACCTGTGCCCTGTACTACGAAGCCAGTTCAAAATACCCTGGATATGTTTGAGTAACAAACAAACTAACAACAACAAACGAACAAACGAGATCTCGCTAAGCGGTCCTACGACGCTGGTTATCAACTCGGTAAATCAAGCCAGGGTTTCTCTCTCCAGCTGAGAGCGCGTTCACGTGAAAGGAGCGGGGTTAGCAACATTTGACCAATCACAAACAGGGACAAGTGTACTGACAGCGCAGCGTCATACTTCATTAATGAAAAGTAAACTAATATTAGACAAATATGAGCTTTAAACATCCATGACTTAAACATATAATCCAGGATACAAGCCACATAGCACCTGCAAGGTGAATACAGAAAAACTGGTTAAAAAATAACTAGGCCTACCGAGTGTTTGAAAGCGTATAGTTTTATGATATCGCTGCCCCATCTAAGACACGAGTGGATCTAACTTTAATTACATTTGACTCGAGTGTTTCGTCAACATAATGTGTTGCTTAAAATAATACTTCTGCATACAGTATGTGACATTGTAAGTGTTGCACGGCTGGAGAAGCTGACTCAGATAAGGAAATATATGATATTATATGATCGATGATCTGATTGATGATGTAATATGAATGATAAGTGCGACACGTCGGCGTCTTCTCTGCATACGGCAGTTTAAACTGTATTTCCTTTATCCTGTAATATGACTTGAGAGATTTAAACTCCGCACACTGAGTTGTTCTCTTTTCTATAGACGCCGGAGGCGGGCAGCGTCAGGTAAAAAAAGTTATTTAGCCTTCCCATGTGACTTATCCGACCGGCCCACTTCGGTACCGGCCCATCGGGATTCGTCCCGATGGCCAGTCCGCCACTGCACCCAGCCCACGTAAACTGTCAACGGGGGGAGCCTCGCTGCGGGGAAACGGTGGACCTAGTGTCCCGATCGGAGTGGGAATAATAATCATAATAATCCGTGCATTTTATCCATTAATTTCCCCAACATTGTGGTAAACAAACCACACGTTTTATCCATGTTGGTGTACAACTACAAAAAGCATCGGTTTGTTTTCTCATCAGGAAATGCAGACCGGCTCAAACAAACGATTTTTAAATCATCATCCTCACGATCATTTAATGTATCATATGTTCGCCGAATTGAAATTAAAGCACTAATAAATGTAGTTTCATCCACTTGAGTTTACAACTACAAAAATAATCGATTTGTTTTTATATCACATCCTACGGGAGGAAATTCAGCAGCTCCGATTTTTAATCCTAATTTAATCATCATCTTCACCACGATCATTTATGTTCACCGAATTGACATGAAAGCACTGACAGATATGAATATACTGTAGTCAACTTCATTAAAACGTTATTAACGTGCCTAAACTCAGTAATTCACAATTTCTATGCATGACAACACACTTTGTCCGTGTTTGGCTCTCTCGCCGCACAGTGAAGCGTTCCCGCATTGACGTCACTTCCGGCTTCCCCCAAAACTTCAAAATGAGTCGAAGGAATTTCCCCGCGATGTTCGAAATTATTGATATTTATCGGAACGGTATCGCACCTTATTTTTTAAACTGACGGTTCGAGATGACGAGTAGCCCAATATTTCATTGCACAACAGTTGTTGGGATGCTGTCACAGGCTCTTTAATGTCAGCTTAGTAAAAAAAACAACATAAAAATTATTATTTACAATGGACTACGCTTAGTTAACAGACTAATTTCCACCACTCATGGACCACACCCACCTTTTCTCTTGAAAAACTGGATGACATACCATAGTCCCTCTCTCTTGTCTTTCTCTCCTTTCTTTTTTTCATGGTACACACATAAGTACTAGCATCCCTCCTCACATGCACTCACTCTCTGCTAGAAAGTGCCGTTTGGAGGCGGAGGCGGGACCAAACCATTACATGTAAATAGAAGGGGGAGGAGGCTTTGGATAATTAACTTTTGGAAGAAAATAAGTTAAATGAATTGTAAGTTTAGTGAGTACATTATCAATATAACGTTCTATTAATTTTAATTCTTGATGAAAGGTTGCTTAAACATTTTTTTCTTAATGTTCTAAAATTATTTGGGCCCCAGTGGTGAGGGTGTTTGGGGTGGCCAGGATTCACCCCCCAGCTCCGCCACTGTTGTCAACAGGCTGTTTGTTACAGGATGTTCCAAGCAGATACATACATGGGTCTCGCTGCAAAGTGCTGTGGTTGCGCACTTGAGAGACTGGAGTGCGTGCAGAATGTCTTCGATAACCTGCCAGTTCTGATCTGTGAGTGCCAGGGTCCTTGCGTCGTTCAGTTTTATAATGGTCCTGTCCGAAAGGGCGGCAGACACTGCCCATCTCTGCTCGTGTAGCCTTTCAAACATATCACAAATCGAGTTCCATCTCGTACGAGAGTACTGAATGAGTTTATGTTTGGGGAGATTTTTTGCATCTTGTTTTTTCTTCAGGCCAGCAGTGGCTACAGTGCTGTGATGAAAATGTGACACCAGTCTCCCACAAGCTGCCACAACCCAATGCACACTGCCCAGTTTAAATCCATCGTTGATGGCTAGCTGAAGCGTATGAGCGTAGCAGGGTACCGACTCCCAGTCCGCAATTGTGCGATTAGCAAGCACCATGTTACTGGCATTATCAAGGACACATGCGGTGATTTTATCCATTAAACCCATAGACTGTATATAAATGGATGTAGTGTCCGTGACATCACCCATAGGATTCTGCAGAGTTGCAGAGAAGCCCTTAGTAGGCGGAGTCGGCCACTAACGGCGACGTCAGAGTCTAATCCCGCCTGCTCCAAATAAGGGCAAAGAGGCGGAGCCGAGGCGGGACCTGCTGCCTCCGAACTGGAAGTAAACAGAGCTAGCTGAAGCTACCAAGCTAAGCTAACATGAAATACATGCATACCAAGTTACTGCTAACAGTGTAGTTCCCCTATATAAACGTTACATTCATAATCAAATGAGACAATCTGCAAAATAATTAGCTATATTTTGTTATTCTTAATGCTTGTCATTCACACGTTGAGAAAAGACGGACTCCACCGCCCGGACCTAACGGAGCCGCAGTGGGCTAGCTCCGGGACGCCGGCTGGAGCTAGCCCCCTGCGGCTCCGTTAGCTCCGGCGGCCACCACTGGGATAATTGGGTCCCCTATTAACATTTGCTCCCGTTTAGCATTATGGGCGTCATAGCCATAGACTATAAAAGTCTTACCCAAGGCTGAATCATAAACTAAAATGTATATGTATGTATAAAGCAGAAACCTATCTGTTAGTGCTATAGCCACATTTAAGGAAGAGATTCCAACAATACTTAACTCGATAGTATTTCTGCATGTAAGGGAGGAAACTTATACAAAATGTACACCACCCCAAATTGGTCATGTTGTTGATAGTGCTACAGATGCGCTGCGAATAAAATTAGACTCTGTTGCTCCTTTGAAAAAGAAGAAAATAAAACAACATAGATTAGCTCCATGGCATAATGCCGAAACCCGCAAAATAAAGCAAAAGTCGAGACAACTTGAAAGGATATGGCGTTCCACTAAACTTGAAGAATCTCGTTTAATTTGGCATATTACTCTCAATTAATATAAGAAAGCACTGCGTAAAGCGAGAGCAGCCTACTACTCTTCATTAATAGATGAGAATAAGAATAATGCAAGATTTCTTTTCAGCACTGTAGCCAGGCTGACAGAAAGCCACAGCTCGATTGAGTCTTCTATTCCCATAGCACTCAGTAGTAATGATTTTATGTGCTTTTTTAACGATAAAATTGTTACTCTTAGAAACAAAATTAATGACCTCTTGCCTTTGACCAGTATAGTGTTATCAACAGCTCCCGGAAACGTAAGTTCTAATATTACACTAGATAGTAAACTAGAATGCTTTTCAGCCATAAACCTTGAACAATTCAATTCAATGATTCTCTCTTCTAAACCATCAACGTGCATGTTAGACCCAATTCCAACTAAGCTGTTGAAGGAAGTTTTTCCATTAATTAGCACTTATTTATTAAATATTATGAATATGTCTTTATTATCAGGCTATGTTCCACAATCATTCAAAGTAGCAGTGATAAAACCGCTTCTTAAAAAGCACAACCTCGATCCAGAGGTTTTAGCCAATTATAGACCTATTTCCAATCTTCCGTTCCTCTCAAAAATTCTTGAGAAAGCGGCCGCAAAACAGTTGTGTGATTACTTAAAAAACAATGATTTATTTGAAGCTTTTCAGTCTGGCTTTAGAACACAACATAGCACAGAGACAGCTCTGGTTAAAGTCACAAATGACATTCTAATAGCCTCTGACAAGGGACGTGTCTCTATTCTTGTTTTGCTCGATCTCAGTGCTGCATTTGATACTATCGACCATGATATCTTATTGCAAAGACTAGAGCACTTAGTTGGCATACAGGGAACTGCTTTAGGCTGGTTTAGGTCCTATCTATCTGAACGCTCTCAGTTTGTACGTGTCAATGATGAATCTTCCACGCAAACCAAAGTTAGCCATGGAGTGCCACAGGGCTCAGTGCTCGGACCTATTTTGTTCACATTATATATGCTTCCGTTAGGCAATATTATAAGGAATCATTCTGTAAACTTTCATTGTTATGCGGATGATACTCAACTATATTTATCAATCAAGCCTGATGAAATTAATCATCTAAATAACATTCAAGACTGCCTTAAGGACTTAAAAACGTGGATGACCTTAAACTTTTTGATGTTAAACACGACCAAAACTGAAGTTATTGTACTTGGCCCGAAGAATCTACGAAACAAATTATCTAAGGATATACTAACTATGGATGGCATTAATTTGGCCTCCAGTGAGACTGTAAGGAATCTTGGTGTTATATTTGATCAGGATTTATCCTTTAACGCCCACATAAAATCAATTTCAAGGACCGCCTACTTCCATCTACGTAACATTGCAAAAATCAGGCATATCTTGCCTCAAAACGATGCAGAGAAACTAGTCCATGCATTTGTTACTTCAAGGCTGGATTATTGTAACTCTTTATTATCAGGGGTGTACCAAGAAGTCAGTCAAGTCGCTTCAGCTGATTCAAAATGCTGCGGCTCGTGTACTAACCAGAGTTAGGAAAAGGGACCACATTACTCCTGTTCTGGCTGCCTTACACTGGCTCCCTATAGAACACAGGATAGAATTTAAAATTCTTCTTCTCGCCTACAAAGCCCTTAATGGGCAGGCGCCATCTTACCTTAAAGAACTCATTATACCCTACTGTCCTACTAGGACATTGCGTTCCAAGAATGCAGGGTTGTTGGTTGTTCCTAGAGTCTCTAAAAGTACAATGGGAGCCAGAGCCTTTTCTTATCAAGCTCCACATTTGTGGAATCAGCTTCCAGTTTGTGTTCGGGCGGCAGACACCCTATCCGTTTTTAAGAGTGCGCTTAAGACCTTCCTTTTTGATAAAGCTTATAGTTAGGGCTGATTAGATTCAGCCCCTAGTTTTGCTGATATAGGCTTAGTTTGTCGGGGGACATCTTACTTCTTCCTTCTCTCTGTCTATACCTGTGTACTCTCATGTTCCGATTAACCCAGCTTCCCCAAATGTCTTTCCTTTTGGTGGCTATATACGCCGGGATCCGGAGTCATGGATGATCCTGCGCTCCTCTGTCCTGGATCGCGAGCCCTGGATCTTGAGTCGTAGCTGTGGTCCTGGATCATAGGTCCTGGATGGATATCCTCGTGGATTCATCTTCCTATTATACACACATGCATTTCCAAACATTTGGACTACCTATGTTGCAAATGTATTATCTTTTCAATTTACACACGGCATCTATTGCACGTCTGTCCGTCCTGGGAGAGGGATCCCTCCTCTGTTGCTCTCCCTGAGGTTTCTCCCATTTTTCCCTTTAAACTGTGGGTTTTCTTCAGAAGTTTTTCCTTGTACGATGTGAGGGTCTAAGGACAGAGGGTGTCGTATTGTCATACTGATATTTTGTACAAACTGTAAAGTCCACTGAGACAAATGTAACATTTGTGATATTGGGCTATATAAATAAACATTGATTGATTGATTGATTGATAAAGGGTTACGTCCTTAGCTGGCTAATAGCAGTAGCAAGCTAAGCTACCAAGCACACAAACACCTGCAAACGGGGTTAACATGTATAATATTATAATTTTAGACTTCTTGGAAGTTCTGTTAGTACATTCAAGCGCACAGCACAACATTTTAATTGTCTGGTATTTGTAACAATATTCCCTAAAAGGCACAATCACCACGAACATGGCTAAAGGGTCAAGTACAGTAACTACAACTAACTAACTTTGTAGTCTCTATGGTTGTAGCCTAGCAGAGTGGACAAGTTGCTGTTAGCTGACAGTGAGGCATGTACATGTCCATCAAAGTGACAACGCCCTAATTTATGCAAAAGCTTTAAGGTTTAATATTAATTAAACAGATGAGTGGAGAAAAAATTCACCCCCCACACAGTAGTCATGAAGGGGGAATCTAACTATACAGAGAATATGGTTTTTGGAACCACGATGTAAACATGTTTATTTCTGCTGTAAAGTTGGGCATTTTAACATGGGGTCTATGGAAATTGCTCCCTTCTGCAGCCTGCTCCTACTGGCCACTAGATGAACTGCAGTGTGTGGCACTTCCGTATTGGCGTCCCGGCTCTTCCCCAGAGTTTGCCGCTTGGTTAAACCCCACTCTTCAGCAGCAGCTTGTAGCTGAGCTGCTATGTTCTGTGCTGTGTGTCGTTCGACTGAACTGCGTGTCTGTAGCACTATTCATCTCCCAGTCATCAGTGATGTAGTGGCAGGTGATGGTCGTGTATGATTCTGTTTTGAGAGCGGTCCATGAATCGGTGGTGATGGCTACTTTTTCTGATTGACTGATGTCCATTTTCAGCTTTTTCACACCCTCTTCGTATTTTAGTTCAACCCTGGAAACAATATTCTTACGGGTGGACACCCTGGTTCAACAAAGTTCATGAGTTCTCGGAACCCCTCTACGAAGCTCAGTGGTAGCATGTCCTTGGTTATCATTCGGGTAATGAGGGCTGTAATTCTCTATCTTCTTGCGGGGTCACAGTGCCGTCTTGCGCTGGTGAAGGAGGTGATGAGTGGCTGCTCCTGTCTTTCGGGCTCCAAACTCAATGTTTTATGTTTTAATTTTAAGTGGTTGAGCATTGAGCTAGTTGACTTATGATACACAAGTTTAATTTGGCATAGTTTGCACTCTACACCGCACTCACTAACCTGGCCGAAATATTTCCACACATTACTCCTTTTTGACGCCATGTCTGTTGTAGGACTCTGTGTTAGAGTGTAAATAATGACCGGACTATGACCGGTAAAATATGTTGAATAGCGGCAAAACTAAATCTCTCCTATCAAAATGTCTTTGTACTTTGCCGCCACACACGGTTGCCAAGCAGCGCTTATTGTTGTTTAGGCTGACCACTCATGTGTCGCAAGTGTTGACAGGGGGCGGGGGAGCACACTCATGAACTGTTAGCACCGGAACCTCCAACCCAGTCTCACATCTAAACGTGTAATAACTACGTTGGTCCACAACTTGGGACGTAGTATTTCTACAAAAATGCCTCTGAAATTGTAGGATCCCTAAGCTTTTTTTCACCATTCATTTCCAATGGCTGGCGTCTGTGTCACTTGATCGTCAACTTTCTCTCCTCAGAAAAAAACAAAAACATGGCCGACCTTCATTTGATTCTCGGTGGAAAATGCCTATTTTAAGGTTAGTTTGGCCATTAAAATGCGTTTTGATGTCATTTGATGCGAGAAATAAGAGTTGTTATTTCAGAGTATTTGTGCAGTGGATGTACATGGTCTTTAGTTTGCTAGTTATTATGAAGATTACTTCAGGAAATTGTACACATTCAACGTTTTCATGGTTGCTAAGGTGGTTGCCATGGACGCTGCTATCGAGTGCTGTTACAAATCTGTCTCCTAAAAATTACGTTCTGTTGAGATCTCTATATTGTTGAATACTTAAAACGAAAGTTAATTATAATCAAGTATAATCAATTATATTCTTGTTTAACCCGCAATGAAAATGCTTCATATTTTATGATTTTCTATATTTACAGTATAAACAAAACACAAGTGGTTTGTTAAGTTAAGTGTAAGGCCTATAATGGTTTATGGGTGTCACTGATAAGAGAGAGACAGTTTCTTCCCTCTTCCCTCACAGCAGTATACAGGGTGGGGGTCTCCTGACTTAGTGAAAAATAACTGAGGCCCCAAAATGGCGGTTATGTCATAGCCGAGAATAATATTTTTGCAAGTCCTACAGAGTAGGGGTCATGTCCTTTTTACACACACATGGAAAGGTGTGTCTTATGCCATAGAATATGTCCGGTCATGTCCAGTCCTGTACATCAGAGGCCATGCCCAGTTTCCACAAATATGGGTATGGAGGAGGTGTCTTAGGTTTTTCGATCCTGTTTTTTGAGCATAAAGACACTGGCGGAGAGGGAGCAAACTAGAGAGAGAGGGGGGGTTCCCCTGGTATACTCTCTCCCGGTAAAAGCTCTCTCCCTGGAGAGCTGGGTTGATAGCTCTCTGTAAGGTTCTCTCAGACTTGGTAAATATCTCTCGAATTTCTTTGTTGACATTGGAGTGAATTTCTGGGTTGAATGAGTGGAATGAATTGTAGTGTGTTTGTGAGTATTAGTAACCGCCACCTGTGAGGATCTTCCTCCGAATACATGTGGGATATAGGTATGTGTTTGTGAATGTTAGTACCCGCCATCTGTGTCGGATAGGAGTGTTTTTGTGAGTATTAGTAACCGCCATCTGTGAGGATCTTCCTCCGAATACCTGCGGGATATAGGTATGTGTTTGTGAATGTTAGTACCATGCCCGGCGCCGTGGGAGGGCCAGGCATCCCAGCCCTCCCCAATAAACACGTTTTTTAATTATTTATAACATTTAAAAACTTTTTTTTAAAATTATAAATAAACTGTGAACTTTTATGCCGTGATGTCAGATAGTAACTAAAAAAATAATTGCAGGCTACGTCAAATAAATGCATGTGTCTGTTGTTTATTGTGCATTCCTTAGACTCCCATTTCTGTTTTAATTACAAAATGGACATCAGAAATTGGCTTAAAAGGTCTAAGGATTTATTAAAACGAAATAGCGATGAAAGAACTGTAGCCGATGGTGCTGCTGGCGACCCTGCACCTGCCGTTGCAGCAGCACGCCTTAATGTCACAAGCTTGACCTCGGCAAACCCCGGGGCTGAGTTAGCGAGCCCAATCCATGACTCATCAAGGTGGCCGCCACCAACGCTGTCCTCCGAGGCACAGCACCTTGTGCCCCTACCATCAGCACCTGCGTTGCAACACCCTGTACCACACCCGCCAGCATCCTCCTCCTCCGTGCCGGTGCCTCCACTACAGACGCTACCTTGCAGCACATCAACAGGTACTATTGGGCCAGTAACCGCTCAAAGACCAACAGCCCCAGATGATCTTGGGGTTAATAAACCCAACCAGGTGAAACTGGATCGTTTTCCAGGGAGATTGTTTTCAGGAAGAGAAGCGCACTTTTGTCACTGCATGGTACAACAACAGACCATGGCTTGAATATTCGTTAAAAGTAGACGCAACCTTTTGTTTCCCCTGTAGACACTTTAAAGTAAATACGTCTTCATCTGATGCGGCTTTTACTGTCAAAGGTTTTTGCGACTGGAAACACGCATTACAGACTGATATAGGACTGTTAAGGCATGCCTCATCAAAAGAACACATTTCATGTGAGAGTTTGTGGAGAGAGAGACAGATACGCGAGGAAACAAATAAGGAAATTAGTACTTTGGTGCAGATCAGCTGGCACGGAATCGTTATTACAGCTTTTTTAGCTGTCAACCAACTCCCTCTCATAGGTGACCACGATTCACTCCACAGCATGTCCGAGTCAGGCAGTGGGCTCTTCCTATCGCTGTTTGAGTATACGCTGCAGTACAAAGATGCAGAGTTGGCCAAAATAATGTTCTAAGTTAGCTCGGCTGAGCGAAAGGATGCACCTGTAGTGCATAGGAAAATAAACCATGCCCAAGGCGGGCTAAACAGTTCATCGTCTCCGTCTCTAATATTTCTTTCCGAGTGCAACGATGAGGAAGCTGCCATCCTTAACCAGTGTGCCTTGCTCGTGATTTACCAGTGTTTGTGCTGCCACGCACACAATGTTTCAAAAGTGGTTTCTATGTTGCCCTTTATTTGTGTATGTATTTGCGATAAGTGTGCGTCTTTACGCAATGGTGTTGGCCTTGCTGTTTGATATATATTGTGCCGCAGGCCCGCAGCACATGACGGTTTTGTGTGCCCTCCCATGAAAATCATATGCCCTCCCTTTAGATTTGTTCTGGCGCCGGGTCTGGTTAGTACCCGCCATCTGTGTCGGAAAAATATATGGAATTGATGTGAATTGATTTGGTGAATGAAAGGTTGAATGTGCTTTTTATTATCACCGGTCTTTTATGAGGAAATGCCTTTAAATTATATCGGGAGATTTTAAATGTCACAACTGAATTGGGCAGTTGAAGTTACAAATTATAGTAATAATTGTAAAACTGTGAATTAAAATTTCATATTAGAACATGATCACAGCATGATAAGTTTAGTATGATTATAATGTTGTAACGAGAGAAGGTAAAAACCCTGTATAAGTTTGGACCTATTTTTCTTCAAATAAACTGATCCCACCTTTTGGATTGGGACAACTTAAAAGACATCTGCGCTCTCCTCTCCTGCTTCAAAGGTAATATTGCAACCTTCCACACTCACACTTAGGTAGGGTCACACCTCATTTATTGATATCAAAATCCTTCGGGATCACTTAAACAGATTTAGGGGGTCGTCTGCATTGAAACAGCAGTTAATTGAACCTGGTTCTTCAGGGAGTTAATAGAGGTGAGATCTTGCTGACGTTGGTGGATCTGAGCCAAGCAGCAAACTTACATAGACTCAATAACTTTGGTTAGATTAATTAGTAGTTCGGAGTAATTGGCCGGAATAAATTATCAGCCCCTCCCGACTCTTACATGGCGCCCAACTGTGGGACTCTGTGAGAAGTCATATTTTTACAGAGTAAAACTATAAGAACCAAAACGGCCTAGTGACAACGGTCGATGAGTACAAATCAGCGAAATACAGGCTGAAAGTCTTATTAAAATACCTACCCAAATCCTAGAATATATATTTAAACCTAAAAGTGTAGTAATTAAAGTTGCACCGGACTGAGGGTTATATTATATCGGATATTGCTGTCTGTTAAAGAAGCTAAAGTAGGTTCTTCTTCCCCTAGCCAAACTGGGAATCCCCTGTGGTCCCTAATGCACAGGTTTGGTGGCTAGTAGTTATTAGTGAAGTCAGCCGTAGGAGCACTGCTCAGTACCTGTCCAATTACTTTGAAACTTATAGGTAGGACTTGACAAATTGCTGCGGTTAGAACTTTTGCGTTAAAACATAACATGGTGAAGAGTTAATAGGATATTTAATAAAGATAAACCATAGGTCAATAAGGGTACTAAAGACAACAGATATTGTTTTAAACTGTATTGAAGTAAACATGTATTATTTTGGACTGTTTTAAGTAATCCTATATATATATATATATATATATATATATATATATATATATATATATATATAACCTTCTCACTTACACTCAATGACCCAGATACCCTACTACACACACATACACCTCCTTCCCCCAGCACACACACATATTCTTTGCTCACCTACACTCACTGACCAGATACCCTGCTACACACACATACACCTCCTCCCACCAGCACACACACATATTCTTTTCAAGGTTCAATCTGGGCCAATATAATCTCAGGCACCAATATATCTGTGTATAATGTTTGATTGTTTAGGAAATATTCCTTGGGAAAGTAAAGGAGTGAATTCAGGTGCAAGATAAAGATTGACTCTGTCTTTGTTTACTTCCGAAGCTCTCACGCTCTGTTCAGAAGAAAAATACTTTTTCCCAGAACTCTGATTCGCTGTATTGGGCCCGACCCGAAGTGAATCCAACCAGTAAATAACACCTAGGGGAGTGAGCAACCGACACAACTCCTCCCCACGGACTCTCTGATTCGCTTAGGAGTAAAATGGGACGGAAGAGCCAACACAACTCCGCCCCAAATATGTCTATGTATACTGTTGTTGATTCATGCAAAATGCCCCCTGTTTCTGACTGGCTGGTCCCGATATCTGTATCGCACGGCAGTAGAACTGGGAGTCCAGAGTACTCTGTAACTTGTATTGGTGTTTTTTACCATTACAATCAGATTATTGTTATAACTTTTATTCCGGTGTTTTGAACTCCTTCTCTTATTAATCTGACCAGGCTCATCTAACGGACGGCGCGGAGCGGAAGTGGGCTTTAAGCCACCACCAGCGTGTTTGCTCTTACAGTACCTAGGCTGTTGGAAAAGCTCGAAGCTCGATACATAACCCTCTTAGTTGAGGTATCCGCATGCACTAGCTGAATCCAGGAGAGTAACCTAGAACCAAGTGACGGTATAGTCGGACTGGCCCTCCGGTGTGAGTAATAGCCTAGGAACTTGCATGTGTATAAAAGAGTGAATTTAAACCCTTAATACATGGCGGATGAGGTCAGAATGCAGTTTCATGACCAGAGCCAACAACAGATTGGGAGGGATACACAGAACCTAGATCCGGACCTTCTGCCCCCCCTGGTCAGCTTAGCCCAGACCCACGGGCGTACCGCGACCTAAATACGTTCCTGTTAGACTACCATTTAGACAGAGAGCAACAAGCAGGTGGTATAATGTCTGAGACCCTACCTCCACCCTACGGAGATGATAGCTCACAAACGCCACTTATGAGTATCCCATCTAATACTCCTAGAAGAAAACACATTGTTCGACATGATATTCAGGGTTAGGAATGTTGGAAATAATAATGGCAGATATTGAAAATCTTAAACTGGATCATCCAACCATGTAAGTGAACCCAGCTAATATGGAGCTAAAACATGCAGAGCAATAATATGATAAGGACTATTAAATTGTCAGAAGGCAATGTGGTTGTCAGATGACCCACAAATACCTGTCGATTTGCATGTACTCTGTGTGAACTATCAGCAGATTTTTGAAAACCAATATGAGGATGTTTTTTGCGAAGCTAAAGCTCAAATACTTTACCAAAATCAACTAAACGATTTGCTCTTGACCCCTTTTTGGAAATGGGATTTTCCGTTACACAACAGAAGACTCAATTCAGGCCTTAAAGAACGCTTTACAAACGAGTCAGGGAGAGTTAAATGTGGTGCTATGTTGCTCATGAGGGAGCTTACACTTTTGGAAAATATCTCCCCCTTTCTCTGCTCCTGAGGTGTTGCAGATAGACGCAGCACACAGGGTCAGAGACAGGCATGACCTCTGGAGAGGAAGAACATCTAAACAGACCACAGAGCGACCCAGTAAAAGGTTGTATGGCCTCAACACAGAGAGCAAGATCTGGAGATTGTAAGGAACTCTCCCAAAGCAGGCTACCCACCCCAACACAAGGAAGCCAGCCTCTTCGACTTAGGACCAGAGATGCGGACATGGCTACACGACACCGAGTTGGACCTCTGACGTTACACGAAAGAAGAAGAACAAGGGGAAGAGTTTTGCTCTCACCAATAAATAAATCAACTCTTAACCAAGTCAGATTTCAAATAGCCATAGCTCCAGTTGTTAAGAAAAGAGGGAGATTCAAAAAGTTATCCTTTTATCACAAAGGGAAACACTGAAACCCTTACAGAAAATCGCTGCTCCCAAAATAACTCTGTTTACAGATGGGAGTCTGCGAAAAGTTGACCAAGCAGCTACTTGGGCCTTTATAATGAAAACTAATTCAGGTGAATTACTTTGCAAACAAAAAGGTGTGATTCCGGGTACAGCACAGTTGAGGGTCTTCTTTTTGCTAAAAAACGTAAAATAACACACATCCGTATTGTTACTATTGTAAAGAAGAGCTTAATTATTGGGAACAATGGCAGTTTACCAATGTGAAAGGTGAAGCGCTGACACATGCCCATCAATGGAGTCTTATTGCAGAGTTAAGAGCGGGCATGCATGTACCTAGAGTGGAATCGTGTTTGTAGCCATACAGATAAGATCGATTTTGACTATCAAGGTAACGGAAGTTGATGCACTTGCTCAAAGCAGGGGACGAGTCAACCACCTGACTGCCATATTTCCTAGTATATGGAAAAGGGGTGGAAGCATTCATGTGCCTCCTGAAGAAGCTCCTCAGGTTACACAGCAGTTTGGGCTATGTGGGCTTAGTTCGGATGAGAAAATATTGTCTCAACAATAAAATTCTCATACCAAAACTGCGACTGCACTTACAACACACACGGATCAACATGTCATCAATATGTATGAGGTAGATGGGTTCAAGAAAGTTCATCCTGAAAATTATCATAAAATATCAGTTTTAGTGCTGATCCCTTTCTGACCCGCACTTCCAGTGGGAACAATTGTTTCCCTGTGATCTGTGATAATGGAGGGAGTCATAAACAGGTTTATCCTCTGACCAGAGCAACAGGGAACACAGTGTCTGCTAAAATGGCAGAACATATAAGTATTTTTCCTAAAACTGAGAGAATAAGAATGGATAATGCAACTCACTTTAAAAATTAGAAAGTTTGTGTCACTCTTGCAGGATAAAGGGAATCACACCTATCTGGTCTTTACCATATAAGTATCAGGCGTTAGATCAGCCAAAGAGTGGAGTATAAAAAAACTGTATAACAAATTGGGACATTCTAAACAATTTGACAAGGCTGAATATATTCCTATGTATGGAAAAGCTACCTAGGTCAAAGGTCAGGTCATATTCAGGCTTTCACCTGGTTAAATAAAGGCTACACAAAATCCAACTATCACACCTTTTCCGTTTAAATTCAGAAATCGTGTATGGGTGACTAGAAAGGGGCGAAGTCCAGAAAAAGGTGAGCTTAAAACTAAATTAGATGGTTTGGATACAGTGACGTCAATCTCTGGGAACGTAGTTTCACTCCAAAAGGGAGGGCCGGTTCACCCGAGCCAACTGAGTTTAGAATCCAGATAGGAATATGACTGCGGCCTACCCATCCACTAATGATGCTATCAGTCTCACATTACATGACATGTTGTGCGCACACACACGTGGCAGTTTATGTGCTTTCTTCCACAGGAGAGGATGGCTTTTTGTGGGATCTTCCCGCAATAATTTTGAATTTGTCTTGGTAAGTTGTGTACCAAGAGATATTTTACAGAGCAAAAGAGGGAATTTAAATCTGAGTAACAAGCAATATTTAAATTGCAGACTATTTAGTATTATAACTGTTAGAATCTTTAGTGCGTTATGCAAAGAAAGATGGCAAGACGAAACTCTGTCTATTAGCATATGGATCATTAGAGCTTGAATGGAGAATACCTCAGTATCAAAGAGGAAATGGTAAAATAACCGTTATATTATTTTTCTCATTGTTTTTAATTTTACATTATTTTTCTTCTCTTCAGTTATTTGTAATTGTTATATGCCTACACCCTACAACAGTATTCATTTAATTTTTTGAGCACATCCTCCTCCTCTTTTGCTGGTTTTCACACAGCATGGAGGTGTAGGGCTGTCAGGTCGTTAAACTGATAAGAGTAAATTATGGCCCAGTGCTTTCTGCCGTTAGAGGCCAACTGAGTAAGAGGAAGAAACAATAACCTTGCTGGCTATAGACATTCCAGAGCAATATGGAATACATGACCCCCTTGAAAAAATCCTTGGGGAAGTTCTTTTTAACTGAAACAACTCTTTATGAATCAGAGAACAAATGTATACTTGATCTTAGCTATATTGTTGAGATTAATACCTCAATCTACCAAGATGATTTGAACCTGCCTAGCGGGACTACTTCAGTCACAGTGCCTCCAGTGAAGCCAACTCCTGGACCCATCAAACCTGTGCAGCATGGAGCCAGCGGCTGAGTCACCTGTACCCCTGCCAGTGGAGGATGATGTTTCTTCTAGCTATGTGGGACAGGCTGCATCTCTACCCGCTAAGCCACTCAGATCACAGTGGATTTATTTTGCGTTTTAAAAAGAGGGTGTTGAGATCTCTATATTGTTCAATACTTAAAACGAAAGTTAATTATAATCAAGTATAATCAATTATATTCTTGTATAACCCGCAATGAAAATGCTTCATATTTTATGATTTTCTATATTTACAGTATAAACAAAACACAAGTGGTTTGTTAAGTTAAGTGTAAGGCCTATAATGGTTTATGGGTGTCACTGATAAGAGAGAGACAGTTTCTTCCCTCTTCCCTCACAGCAGTACACAGGGAGGGGGGCTCCTGACTTAGTGAAAAATAACTGAGGCCCCCAAAAGGTTGTTATGTCATAGCCGAGAATAATATTTGTGCAAGTCCTACAGAGTAGGGGTCATGTTCTCTTTACACACACATGGGAAGGTGTGTCTTATGCCATAGCCATAGAATATGTCCGGTCATGTCCAGTCCTGTACATCAGAGGCCATGCCCAGTTTCCACAAATATAGGTATGGAGGAGGTGTCTTAGGTTTTTCTATCCTGTTTTTTTAGCAAGGCAAGGCAAGTTTATTTATATAGCACCTTTCAACACAAGGCAATTCAAAGAGCATAAAGACACTGGCGGAGAGGGAGCAAACTAGAGAGAGAGGGGGGGTTCCCCTGGTATACTCTCTCCCGGTAAAAGCTCTCTCCCTGGAGAGCTGGGTTGATAGCTCTCTGTAAGGTTCTCTCAGACTTGGTAAATATCTCTCACATTTCTTGGTTGAATGCTGAGTGAATTACTTTGTTGAATGAGTGGAATGAATTGATGTGTGTTTGTGAGTATTAGTAACCACCACCTGTGAGGATCTTCCTCCGAATACATGCGGGAGATAGGTATGTGTTTGTGAATGTTAGTACCCGCCATCTGTGTCGGAAAAAAGGTATGGAATTGATGTGAATTGATTTGGTGAATGAAAGGTTGAATGTTATTGATTATTGAAGTAACCTGTGTTCCTAGTGTCCAGACGTGAGTTTGCTTAAATATATGTGTGTTTAATTACTTTGTATCAATAATGGCAGTCTGTGTAACAAGAAGCTGGAAATATGAGAGGTGAACATTTCTATTCGGAGTAGTGGAGATGTGAGAGAGGAGATGTTCTTATTTAGACAGCTCAGATCTCTGGAATGCTGCATGGTAGAATGTGTGTGTTCATTGCAGTGGCTATATATATACTGTATAATTACTAGATACCTGTGTTTGTGTTTTATTGATTTCTTTCTGTTTTATTCTTTCATGTTGTGAGTACTAAATTGCCACAACATTGTGAAGTAGTTGGCTTAAATGTGCTTAATTACTCTGTGTGAAGGAGGAGCAGGTTTGCATGACAGGAGACTAGAGAGGGGGAAGAGGAGACATTCTTATTTAAAACACAGCATGTCAAGTATCTGGAACAATACATGTCTAAAAATATGTGTGTGATATTAAAGTAACTGATATCTATTACTTGTATTGGCCAACTATAAACAGCTATGTCGTAAACATATCTTTAAGATACCAAAAGTATGTGAAACTGTGTGTGTATTGAACTGATGGGGGAGGGGGCCGGAGAGAAGGAAGTCTATGACAAAAATACCTCAAACTGAAGACTCTTATTTTAGGTTCATCTCGGCTGGCTCGCACTGATTTGCTGCAACTGGCTGTCGTTTTTATATCTCCCAATGAATGGGCTCTATGGGAGGAGCATCGGATACAACTCCTCCCCGTTGTTCTTATATATATTCTGTTGTGTGCTTTGACCTGTCTCTTCTTCTTCTGCTGCGAAGATAGTAATATCTAACAGCACACGAACCAGAGCAGGGGTACTCCTTTTTTAACTTGTATTGGTGTTCTTTTATCATTAAAACAGATTATTGTTTAACCCTTATCCTGGTGCTTTGAATTCCTTCTTTTATAAATCTGACCAGCTCATCAACGGAAACGCGGAGCCGAGGTGGGTTTCAGACCACACATTTGCTTCAACAATGTGCTTTTTATTATCACCGGTCTTTTATGAGGAAATGCCTTTCAATTCTATCGGGAGATTTTAAATGTCACAACTGAATAGGGCAGTTGAAGTTACAAATTATAGTAATACAAATAAAATTGTGAATTAAAGTTTCATATTAGAACATGATCACAGCATGATAGTTTTAGTATGATTATAATGTTGTAACGAGAGAAGGTAAAAACCCTGTATAAGTTTGGACCTATTTTTCTTCAAATAAACTGATCCCACCTTTTGGATTGGGACAACTTAAAAGACATCTGCGCTCTCCTCTCCTGCTTCAAAGGTAAGATTGCACCCTGCCACACTCACACTTCGATAGGGTCACACCTAATTTATTGATATCAAAATCCTTCGGGATCGCTTAAACAGATTTAGGGGTCGTCTGCATTGAAACAGCAGTTAATTGAACCTGGTTCTTCAGGGAGTTAATAGAGGTGAGCTATTGCTGACGTTGGTGGATCTGAGCCAAGCAGCAAACTTACTTCGGTTAGGTTAATTAGTAGGTCTGAGTAATTTGCCGGAATAAATTATCAGCCCCTCCCGACTCTTACAGTTCCCACAGAACTAAACTGCATTCTCAATTACGTTTAGCTAGAAACGTATTTTCTCCCACATTACGTTTGTTATGAGCGTATCTCAAATACGTTTATTTTCTACATATCTTCTAGAAACATATTTTCTCCCACATTACGTTTGTTATGAACGTATCTTAAATAAGTTTATTTTCTACATATCTTTGCCATTTATTGTCTTGCTTATAATAATGATATGTCATTTACAAATATCATTTTAGAGCACACATTTGAAATCGGGAATCGGGCTCGATATATGGTTGAATTAAAATCAGTAGGCGAAGCTGTAATTTCGCCAGCTGTTACTCTCATGAGCGAGGCAGAAAATAATAGTTTTAACATGACAAAAAGCTGCTGTGTCGTGTACCTCAAACATTAAAACAAATCCAGAGTTACGTGTTTCTGTACTTCCTCTAAGAAGAAAGGACAGTAAAAGAAGAGCTCTGTGGCTTCAGGCTTGATCGCCGTTCAAATGTGACAGCGTTGGTTTTCCCAAAGGTGGGCGGGGCTGTAAAGTGACGTAGATTTTACTCTCATCTATCATTCAAAACCATTCTATTTATTCTAACGTAAATTACATGCCAGTGTTTTATCTTTTTATTTAGCGATTTGTTTTTGCATGTTTAACTGGGAATGTTTTCATGTTGAACCGGAAGTACGTCACTTCACTTTGTCTTCTTCGTCCCTTTTACGTTCCAGACAATGCATGGCTCAGCGTAACAGACAGAAAAGCGACCCCAGGTGTGTCATTGGAATGACATCTTCATTACTGGAGGAAAATACTTTACCTAGTGCTTGTGGTCGGACGTCACATTGGTCCAAAGAATCAATCAATCAATCAATGTTTATTTATATAGCCCAATATCACAAATGTTACATTTGTGTCAGTGGTCTTCACAGTTTGTACAGAATATCAGTATGACAATACGACACCCTCTGTCCTTAGACCCTCACATCGTATAAGGAAAAACTTCCGGAGAAAACCCACAATTTAAAGGGAAAAATGGGAGAAACTTCAGGGAGAGCAACAGAGGAGGGATCCCTCTCCCAGGACAGACAGACTAGATGCCGTGTGTAAATCGAAGATATAATATATTTGCAACATAGGTAGTCCAAATGTTTGGAAATGCATGTGTGTATAATAGGAAGATGAATCCACGAGGATATCCATCCAGGACTTATGATCCAGGACCACAGCCACGACTTAAGATCCAGGGCTCGCGATCCAGGACACAGGACCGCAGGATCATTCATGACTCCGGATCCCGGCATATATAGACACCAAAAAGAAAGACATTTGGGGAAGCTGGGTTAATCGGAACATGAGAGTACACAGGTATAGACAGAGAGAAGGAATAAGTAAGATATCCCCCGACAAACTAAGCCTATATCAGCAAAACTAGGGGCTGAATCTAATCAGCCCTAACTACAAGCTTTATCAAAAAGGAAGGTCTTAAGCGCACTCTTAAAAACGGATAGGCTGTCTGCCGCCCGAACACAAACTGGAAGCTGATTCCACAAATGTGGAGCTTGATAAGAAAAGGCTCTGGCTCCCATTGTACTTTTAGAGACTCTAGGAACAACCAACAACCCTGCATTCTTGGAACGCAATGCCCTAGTAGGACAATAGGGTATAATGAGTTCTTTAACCTCTTAAACCCGGCCCCCCCCGATACCGGGCGGAAAAACTTACTTAATATTTCAAAAACCTATGAATGTCTTATACTCAAATAACGGGAAAAAACTCAGCAACCTAATGATATGAGCCATTTTTACCGAAACAAAACACAAGTCTCACAGGAAGCGTTTGCCCTTAGTGAAAACAGGCTGATGCTACTTCCGGTGCTAACTAGCAAAAACGATCTTTAAAACTTAATATTTTCTGCACAAACTACATATCATCTGAAAGCTGATACTCCACAGATTATTTTTATATAAGTATCATCACTGTAGGACACAAACTCACTGAGCGAGCAGCCAGAACAGAGCAAGAAAACAACAACAGTGTTCTAAAGCATAACAATAATTATGTTTTACCGTTGCTGTTTTGTGATCAAAAGTCGTGTTCAAGGGAATAAAAACGCTGCTCAAGGTTAATCCAATATCTCTTAGTCACTTTAGAATTGTTCCTGATAATCCATCATTACATTCATGGCCGCATCGTAGGTATAAAGTTTTGCAGTCCGGGGTTTAGGCTTTCTCACGTGCTATTTACGCAAGCCTCTCTCTCCTTGACGTAAGTGTAAAGCGGGATTTACTAACTCCCCTTCGATTCTATTGGCTCCAAAGTTTCAAAAAAGGTGTCAATCACCCAAATCGACTAATGGGTTCCAGAGATAGGATCCTGCGTAGTATGAATAATGCCAGCAGCGGCTGCTTTACGCACAGACGTAGCAGAATCAGCCGCACAACCAGCACAGCCAGCACAGCAGCAACGAACACAGCGAACAGAGAACACAGCGAACAGAGACAACAGCAGGCAACCCTGATTATGAACTTCAGGAAAGGTATGTACTCTCTCTGTTTGTATCTATTAGTTGTGTATTTGGTGTAATCTATAGTAATTCCACACTCGCAAAATACAAAATGGACGCCGCTTTGTTGTTGTAGCGTTATCGTTCCGTGAGAAACTAAAACAATGGCAACATCATGTTGGTGAACGTATAAATAGATTAATTGTATTTCGTGACTATAACACGGCAGTATATAAATAAAGCTGTATTGTATATCAACCCAGTATATATATATATATATATATATACTGTTATTCCACACACGCCAAATGGATGCTGTTTTGTAGTTCTACAGACATTGACTAACAGCAGTTTATAAATAAAGCTGTATTGTATATCAGTCTATATATATATCTATATATACTATAGCGTGTGTTAAATAACAGTATACACACATATATATATATATATATATATATTATAATTCTATATATATATATATTATAATTCTATATATATATATATACTGTTATTTCATATATATATATATACACTATAGCGTGTGTGAAATAACCGTATAGCCCACATATATATATATGTAGGCTATACGGTTATTTTACACACGCTATAGTGTATATATATATGAAATAACAGTATACACACACATATATATGTATACTGTTATTTCACACACGCTAAATGGAGGAATTATTTCTGATTTGAGTTACATTTTTGAAAGAATAATCCAGTGAAGTAATCAAAGTAATTGTTTTTCCACATTTGTTTTCACAGTGATGAAGACGAGTATCAAATGGCTTCTGGATCACAGCCATCAACATCTGCCTCATCCGAGCTACGACGTGCATCAGATCAGCATACAGTTGCCCCAGAGCCATCAACATCCAAGCTACGCCACCGGACGTCTGCACCAGTACTAACTCAGCCTCCCTCTGCATCTTCTGATTCAGTGGACAGACTGTCAGGAGGAAAGTGAAACGGGCTGGTGTGTGGAAGACTAAGGTTGTTACCGTTCCTGACACTGTGATGGACTACAACAGAAGCATGGGCTGCGTGGATGTGTCCGATGCTTTGATTGGGTACTACAGTGTTCACCACAAAACCATGAAATGGTACAAGACCTTTTTTTTACCATTTTCTGGACATTGCAGTGGTGAACAGCTTCCTTCTCTACAAGGAGCTGCACAAGATGAGGGGTGACCCCGGCAGGACAAAGCCACACACCCAGAAGTCCTTCAGGGAGCAGCTTGCTGCATCATCACTCGTATGCATTCCCAAGTATTATGGGGAAGATGCCACCGCGCTCAGGAGGTGCTCTGATGCTGGCAACACAACGGTGAAGACCTATCTACTGCACTAAGTGCCTGGTGCCTCAATTCAAAAACACTAAACACATTCAGGTTGTGTACATTTTTTATTTGATGCCAGTATTTACAAAAAAAATGCTTGTGGTGTTATTTTGGTTTTAGTGTCGTTTTTTTGTTATTTTTGAAATAAATCTGCTCAAGACAAGAGACAAGTGTTTCCTAATTGTTATTGTGTAAGTAAACCTTCCTAGAAGTGTTAGTCGGGTGATAAACATGTAAGGGCTGTGGCAAAGTCCACACACAGACACACACACACCATTTACATACAAAAAAAATGTAATTTAAAAATAACACTTTAAAACACTTGTATTTGGATGGAATGATTACCTGTAGTGATAATAAAATGATTTTTACAGTATGGTACCTGAAAAAGGTCAAATGGCACTGATGGTATCCAAATGTGCCCAAAGGTCAGTCCGCCTGGACTACTTTTAGCTAAACCTCTCTAAAAAGGTCAAATTTAACTTGTTTTGCCTCAATCTTAATACAGGGTACTTATTATATGTTATACTTTGGATTCCTAAAGCTTTTAGTCTACTATCCCATCATTCAAGGGTAGTTTTCACTATAAATAATGTTTTTTTTTTTGGCGGGGGTAAGAATTTACCTTTTTTTACTATGTTCCATCTGAATTTACTCTGACTGAGAAATATCTATATTGATTCTGACACTTCTACATCCAACTCACAGATGTAACCTTGCTTTGAAAAAAGAAAGTATTCATATAACCCTTTTAGAAGTTAAGTTATAGTCATTTGTTTTGGGCATAGCATTTTCGAGCCTGAAACCTTAAAAACAGGCTCAGGGCTTAAGAGGTTAAGGTAAGATGGCGCCTGCCCATTAAGGGCTTTGTAGGCGAGAAGAAGAATTTTAAATTCTATCCTGTGTTCTATAGGGAGCCAGTGTAAGGCAGCCAGAACAGGAGTAATGTGGTCCCTTTTCCTAACTCTGGTTAGTACACGAGCTGCAGCATTTTGAATCAGCTGAAGCGACTTGACTGACTTCTTGGTACACCCTGATAATAAGGAGTTACAATAATCCAGCCTTGAAGTAACAAATGCATGGACTAGTTTCTCTGCATCGTTTTGAGGCAAGATATGCCTGATTTTTGCAATGTTACGTAGATGGAAGTAGGCGGTCCTTGAAATTGATTTTATGTGGGCGTTAAACTTTTTTCTTGTTTTTCTGTCATATAGTATTTCATACCTGTTTTCATTTATTCTCTTATTTTTATACAACTATAATGATCATATAAACGTGTGCCTCGAAAATAATTGTTTACATTAATAGTGACCAAAACGTTTGCGACCCACTGAGATAACTTAGACTAAAGTTAACTATCTAAACACTGAGAGAGTCCTTTAGCTCACTGAGCCTCTCAGTCTCACAGGAGAGGACTCTCCTCTACCTGGTTGTTGAAAAAACTCCTTATATCCGTTAGCGTAGCTCGCTAGCACCAGAACGATCTCCGGTACCGGTGCGCTCTCTCTCTCTCTCTCGCGCACACAAAATAGCTCGTTCCACACACACACACAGAGCCGAGCTTTAATGAAACACAGAGACCCAGACGTAATAGTACTGTATCATATTATTTTCGAATCAATAATTTTTCAATTTATGATTTAAAAAAAAAAATCTTTTTAAAACAAAATGTTTCCTCCTGGTCTCTCGCGCCCCCCCTGGCATGCCCCCCACTTTGAGAACCACTGCTTTAAGGGCAGCCGACACAAACGAATGCCGTGCTTCCATGAGCGTCAAATCCCGCCGCAGATGGGAATACATTGAAATCAGTTGAAAGCTATTTGCGTCCCTTTATGAAGCTGAAGGAGCCTAGGAGCGTCACAACTGCACGCCTAGCGTCGCTCCTGGACGTTTATGGAGTGAGAGTGTGTTGAAGTACAGCCACAAGCACCACAGTATCTTCCCACACAATTCCAGCAACAGCAAACACCTGCATATCCTCCTACCCAAGTACAGCCGCAAGCACAGGTATACACTCCCATACAGCAGGGCTCGAAATTAACTTGTTTCCTCAGTGTCCCACAACTGTCCCGAATTCTACTTTGTATTGTCCCGGATAGAACCAGCAGTGTCCCAAATTTGTATTTGTATCGTCGCCCCCCCCAATTATGCAGAATACATATAATTTGATACTTTTTTGTCACTTAATCATCACACCATAGACTCTGGTCCACCATGTAAGTTTAAAATACTTATTCTTTTAAACTAGGGCCGGGACTCGATTAAAAAAATTAATCTAATTAATTAGAGGCTTCGTAATTAATTAATCGAAATTAATCGCATTTTTAATCACATATAAATATTTGACCTAAGAACAGTGAGAAGCAATTTTTTTTCACATGGATTTTAGTATACCATTAGGCGCATTCACACCGCAGTACTTTTCCCACAAAGGTTCATGAGAATTTAGTTCATGAGAACTCTTTGAACCTGGGGGTGGATTAGTCAAATTAAGCCGCTGACGTCACTTCTTCTTCTTCTTCTGCTTTGGGTTTACTGGCAGGCCCAAACCACTTCACGGCGTATACTGCCGCCCAAAGTCCCCGGCCGGAAGTCCCCGGAGTTGGGGACTGGCTTCAGTAGAAGCTGCTGGGATTCCCAGCAGCCTACCGAGTAAATCGCCAGAACGCCGACACCTCCTCATCTCCACCACTCCCATGTTTTATTTTGTGTTGCCATAAGTTAGTCTCTCTGCATTTCTGCGCTGGGCTAATGCTAATAATGCTAATGCGAGGATAATAAAATGGCGGCTTCACAAAACTTTTTGGGAGTTTTACGGGGCGTGGTTTGCAATCCGCCCAGCCAATCAGAAATATAGCTCTTTTCTCACAAGAGAGCCGTACGAAAGTCCCTGCTCTCTAGCAGCTCTCTGCTCTCTAGCAGGGACTTTCGTGGGGGTAAAAAGGTTCTCATGAACTAATTTTAGTACCGGCTCTTTTTGGTGTGAACGCGATAAAAGAGGCTAACGTCCACGCTAGCTTCCACGCTAGCTGCTATATGTTTTGCATTGAGGTGATACTTGAGGCTTGATGTGCTGCGGTGATATGCAAATTCCTTTTTGCATAATTTGCACACAACCGTGCTCTATCGACGCTTCCATCCGTCCGTTTTTTAAAACATTTCCCACTGTTGTTCACTGTGGTTTGTTGTTGTCTGAAGTCATGAACGTTAGTTGGTGCTCCAGTATAATCGGTACGCCTGAAACTCATCCAGTGAGAAACGTTCCGCGGTGCAAAAATAAGTGCGATTAAAATGCGTTAATTTTTTTAACGCGTTAATTGTTGTGTAATTAATTAATCTTAATTAACGCGTTAAAGTCCCGGCCCTATTTTAAACATATGAATATTAGTCTGATCTGTTGCCTCTCCTAGAGTAGAAGAGAGTTGTTTTAAGACATGTTTTTTTATTGTTTCTCAATATCCAGACTAATTTATCATTGTCATGTCAACATTGAAGAATTCTGATTTGTATTTTTCAATTCAATATGGTATGGCTGTATGGTCTCTGTGTTTTATGATCGGAACCCTCTATCTGGCAATAAAAGTGGTATGAATGATAATAAAAAAACAGAAGTTCCATAATACAGTTTAATAAATGTATCTGTTTTCAGTTCTAATTACAAGTTATCCTCACAAGTCAGTAGTACTATATAAATTGATCTTCTATTTTCATTCATGAATGTCAATCATCTTGCTCTCACTCATTCACTCAACACTTTCCATCTGATGAAGGCAAATGCCTTCCCAGATGTAAAAAAGTAGAAAACATTACATTCAGTTATAACTGCCAAAACAAACGTTATTTACACTATTATGGCCCCTGTTAAAAATGTTTGTAATGTTATCTACTGTAAGTTGGTCGAACGAATGCCTCCTCATCCGGAAGCTGACCGAGCAGACCCGAGCAGCAGTCGAGAGGAGCCGAGCGCATCCGCGAAGCACACAAAATGGCGACGTCAGAGTTCCCGTTAGCCGGCAAATCTAAATGTCCGGTCAAAATAATTTCCCTTTAGCGCAATACCGCTTCAGTTGCGCCACTTATGTGACAGACAAGAAGAGTATGTGACATACAAGAATAGTCAATTCTAATGTCTAACACTTAATGTGGAGAAAGAGATATCCTGTATGGGTTGATTGTGCCTTGATCTGTTGGTAATGCCTCGGGGTTCCGGTGGGCATGTAAACAAATGCATAATGCTGCGCTATACTTTGCGGCCTCACCCGGTTGCATAGCGACGCTTATTGTTTAAGTGTCTTTTAATAAGCAGGTAGTCCTATCATTAGCTAGAACTAGCTGGATCTGATCGATATGGACATAAACGCGAGTGAAGTCTAATCTGACGGGAGAGAGAGATCAGCTGCTGCTGACGAGTCGAGACTCGACACGCAGCTCTGCATAATCACATGCAGCGGTGAGCGGACAAAACACACACTTCAGGTTAGAATATCACACGTAGCTATTTTAATTACCTCTCAAACTACCTAAACTAGTTATAGATATGTTTAGTTTTACTGTCGGGTCACTCATTAATGAATCCGCGAGCTGCATGATACTGGCATAATAGATTGCCAGATCGGGCAACCAGCAGGTGAGGCTTCATTGCCCGAGCTAAATACTAGATGGCCCCGGGCCATCGGGCAGTCGTTAATGTCGAGCCCTGTGATTGACAAACTAAAATTACCTTGCGACCCCTTTTCTAATCGTCACCCAATCTGACTGACGTTCTTGACCCAAACAAACTAAAACACTAAAAAAAGATGAAAAGCTAAATGATTAGCTAAATGCCTTACGTTTTTGCAGCTAAAGATTTTAGCCTGGTCACTGACTGGCTGACAAAGAAAATACAAAAATGATCGGCTACACCTCTTATTCTGATCAACTGTATTTCACATAATTTTCACAAACTTCAAAAGAACATGACACCGCATTTTAGGATGTTTGTATGCATTGTAAGGCACACTTCAGTTGCTAGCGTTAGTTAGCGCTAGCTAACATTGACACTTAAAACAACTAACTTACCACAGTGGAAGACGATGCATCATGACCAGGACTTGGGATGTTTTCGTTTCGGGATTCGGCAGAATTGGGACTTGCATCAGGGCGCTTTTTATTCAACCACCTCAGCATTTCTTTCTTTTTTTTTTTAACTGTCGTGACCGTTGCATTGGCGCGAGTCTAGCAGCAGTCAGCAGCAGAGTGGATGACGTAGAATGTATTCTATGATTTGACAGCCCAATGACTTTGCAAATAACACCCATTTTGAAGTTTAATTTAAAAAAAAAAAATGTCACTGTCCCGAAATAGTCCCAGACAAAATAGATTTGTGTCCCAGTAGGAATTTGTATGGTCCCCGGGACATCGGGACATCGTTAATTGCGAGACCTGCCATACAGCATCAACAAAAGAGACAATGGAGAGGAAAGCATGTATGAGAAAATATGGAGATGTTCTTTTGTAGTGTGTGGAATATGTGATGCTTGAAATATGTAGGTATTCCAATTTATAGAAGAACATGGTTTCCTGAAAGAGTTATGTTATGTTGTATGTAACAATGGATGAAACAATTTTTAGAAGGAGTTTTTGTATATCATTAGTAGACATTAATTGTGTTGTTTAGATGGCATTTAACAACTAAGACAGATAGTATGATTAGAAAAAGACAGAGTGGAAAGGGTTGGATTTATTTAACCTCAGTGTGCTAGACTTCCTATCGGTAATGCGTCCCGAGACCTGGAGTCAGAAAGGCTACGACCCCGACCCTCCAAGCAGACAAAAGACCTAACCCAACAGGAGACTCCTCCTTCTCCATCGAACAGACAGAGAACCAGAGCTGAACCAACAACAACAACAAGACTGCAGCCAGAACTATCTCCACCTGTGGCATCCAGAACCAAACAGCATGCTGACATACAGAGAGATACTCTCATCAGTCCCTCAGACAGGGCATGAAGTTCCAAGCTGAGCCACGAGATTTGGCACAAGAGCAAAGTGTGGGACATGAGAGCAGAATCCGCCATGTCAGCATTGTTTATGAAGCAGGGTATAGAAAGTACATTATTGAAATGCAAATACTATTTATTTACTTTTACAAACAGTGAGTAGCTGGGCAGCTGCAGCATGTTTATTGCAGGACATGTGTTGGACACACAGACTGTGTGGTTGGACTCTGTCCCACAGGCAGATTGCAGTGTCACATCAGAGGAGACTGGGCCAATTGTACATTCTCAAGTTGCACCATTTAGAACTAACTAAACAATTATTTTTTATATAATTGTATTCAATAACCGTAACAAAATTAAACAGTATGACGTGATTTGTAAATAGGAATATAGATTTGACTTAATTTTTTCATAAATATATGTTTCTCCCAGTTTGTCATGGGACTTATTTTTACCCTCTCAAAGAACCAGAATCGAGAACCGAAAAGAGCCGGAATCAAAAAGCGTAACCGGAATCGTTAAAATCCAAAAGATACCCAACCCTATGTGTGGTGGGAAAATGTAAAGTACGATGCCGATCGATTTTTCTGGACAAGTGAAAAATGTATTCGGACAAGTAAATTGCCAAACTCACTTGTCCATGGACAAGTACTCTCTAAAAACTTTTTCTTACACTGGCATGACTGCTTTCAGTTCTGTTCTCAACTCAAAAAACTTCTTCAGGACGTTTCCCCTGCTGAGCCAATGTACCTCGGTGATGTAGAGCACATCCTCATATTCTGACTCAATTTCCTCCAAAAAAGCACGGAACTGGCGGTGCTTTAAGCTCCTGGATCTGATATGGTTGATGCATTTCAACGACTGACATCACATTGTCAAACTTCAAGCATTTGCTGCAAAGGGCCTGCTGATGGATAATGACATGGGACCTTTAACCTGTTAAACCTGAGAGCAGGGGCGGCGGGTACTGTAGGCTAGGGAAGGCTAAGCCTTCCCAAATATTTGTGTCACTGCATCCTGGTAAAATATAATGTATAATGTTTGTGTCTTTTACATTAGCGCTGCTATGCAGCCACCTGTGCCCTGTACTACTAAGCCAGTTCAACAGACCCTGGATATGTTTGAGTTATCTTAACTAACCCTAACAAACGAGATCTCGCTAAGCGGTCCTACAACGCTGGTTATCAACTCGGTAAATCAAGCCAGGGTTTCTCTCTCCAGCTGAGAGCGCGTTCACGTGAAAGGGGCGGGGTTAGCTACATTTGACCAATCACAAACAGGGACAAGTGTGCTGACTGCGCAGTGTCATACTTCATTAATGAAAAGTAAACTAATATTAGACAAATATGAAACATCCATGACTTAAACATATAATCCAGGATACAACCACATAGTTGCACCAGCAAGGTGAATACAGAACAACTGGTTAAAAAATAAATAAACTACCGAGTGTTTGAAAGCGTACAACAGTTTTATGATACTGCCCCATCTAAGACACGAGTGGATCTGACTTTAATTACATTTGAGTTGAGTGTTTCGTCAACTTAATGTGTTGCTTAAAATAATACGTCAATGTAAGTGTTGCACGGCCAGATACGGCTCGAGAAGCTGACTCAGATAAGGATATTGTTGTGCACCGACAGAAATGCTAGAGAGGTTCATTTTTATGTTTGTTTTGTCACTCACCATTTACCTCTCATTCCAGGCTTCTGATTGTCCACCCCTTGTGAGTCTCCTGTGCTCATCAGCGTCAGCCCCGCCCCTGATTGTTCCCACCTGTGTCTTATTATCATGTGCTTAAATTCCCCTGTCTCCCAGTGTTCAGTGTCAGTTCGTATTGTCTCTTGCTATGGTCAGGTCTATGCTCTTGAAAAAGTTTGATTCCTCACTACGTGAGCGCTTTCAGTTTATGTTCTCTATTTTTGTCATCTCGGCTAGAGATTTGATAGTTACCTTTTTTGTTGTTCAATGCTGTATCTTACAAATACTTTACCTCTGTCTCCCGGGTCTTGCAATTGGGTCCTACATCCTAAGTGTCTGAGTTCGTAACAGAAATATTGTGATATTATATGATCGATGATCTGATTGATGTGATATGAATGATAAGTGCAACGCGTCTTCTCTGCATACGGCAGTTTAAACTGTATTTCCTTTATCCTGTAATATGACTTCATAGATTTAAACTCCACACACTGAGCTCTGATTGGTCAGCAGGCAGTGCTTTCACTGAGTTGACCTCTTTTCTATAGACGCCGGAGGCGGGCAGCGTCAGGTAAAAAAAGTTATTTAGCCTTCCTGTTACAGCCGCTACTTTCGTTATGCCATTAACTCTGTTTGTCTGTGCATATGTAAATGAGCAGTGCAGTTCCTCTGCTGTTATTGGCCGTCCCGACCCCGGCCGCTTCTGCCACGTCATCCGTGAGAGGAGTACAAAGGCCGGGCACGGACATCATTCTGGAGGCTCTGTATTGTGTGACAGACGCCTCAAGCCTCTCATTGTGATACTGCCATCTTCTGTGATTCCTTAGACTGCCTAGCCGTGTGTATTCTGTGCCTCGTTAGACTGCCTAGCAGTGTGTTCAGTAGGGTTTCTGTGCGAGCACACTGATTAGCAGTGTGTCGTAGTGTTCTGTGTTTAGTATAGGGTGTGTGTGTATTGCTTATATCCAGGTTGCTTAGCTCCTGTAGAACAGCATTTAGGATTCTGGACATTGTGAAACAGCTTAGACCCAGGTTAGCTTAGTGCCTGTAGATCAGCATTTGTGGAAGTATTGCTTAGACCCAGGTGATTAGCACCTGTTGACCAGCCACTGCTGTGTTCCCACACCGCCTCATTTTGTTTAGTGTTTTGTTCCACTTTAGAAGTGAGGTACTTTCTTTCTTTTGTATCATATTGTGCAACTCTCTTTTGGAGTTCTCCTTTTGTTAAATCGTAACAGTTTGGTCCGTTGTTGGTCCAGGCTGTTCGTATATATTATTGTGTTCATTGTTTTGGTTACAAATAAACCACCGGTAACGCATACCAATTCCAATCTGGTCGTGTCGTATCGCTTTGGTCCCCCTAGCCCAGGGGTTCTCAAAGTTTTGATGAGTGAGGGCCAATTTAGGTACCCAATATTGGATTGAGGGCCGCCCAAGGAAAAATGGAACACAAAATAATTCCAAAACAAATCCTGTCTTTATTGTACTAACCAATTATACATACAGTATACATTAAGATTAATCAAACATTAATTTGTCTCAAAAGTGCCTTGCAAACACACACACACACACACACACAGAGAGTATTGTGCTGGAGTGAGTGATATGCTGTGGATTTCCTGTCTAATGTGATTGGTATCATAATGGCGTTTGATGTTATACTCCTTGAGCATTACATTCACCTGCTTGCAGATGAGGCATATCATTTTATCCGACCCCTGAGGTAAAACGAAGTAAGCGTTGCTCCATTTCTCCTGGAACTTCCTTTTCTCCTCACTGACACAAAGTTTTTTACGCGACGGCTCTGGCTCCTCCATCTCGCTTACACAACGAAAACTTCCAACAACTTTTTTTGCGAAGGACTGATGGTTTGGGCCACGGGCTGTTCACGTGAACACTTTGCCGCCTTTGGGACATGCTTCCAGTGCGGACTTTTGTGTGCGTTCATATACTTAACCACACACGCAAACACGCACACGCAAATAACCACAATCACACACACGCCTTTTTACATACCTATATATAGGCTACAAACACACATACATTTTGTGTACATTCCCCTCCTATTTACAATAAACATCATTTGGAGTAGCCTATACATCTTCTCTGGCATTTTAATCAGATGCACCACAGCGGCTTCTCATATAATTTCTTACCAGTCAACTAATGACTCATCCAAAACAACTTTCGACTTTTGATCTAGCAAAAATTACAGTGTAGCATTTCCCTCCGAATAATGGTCGTAGGCTTTACTTTACTGATGAATCAGAATTTTTTGTAACTCCAGACCCAACGTAAGAGCTTGTGGCCTCTTCGGGGGGTGCTAAACATTTAAAACACACAGTACGTTGTTCTCTTTCTCTGCCGTTACATAGAAGACACTACTTTATCCGTCAAGTTGTCTCCAATGCCACCACAACTTCCTGTCAAACACGTTATCTCGCCTTCAAAATAAAAGCATGCAAACGAAACAGGAAGTTAACCTAAATTACTAGATACGAACCATGGAGGATTAAAATATAACGCATGCATTTCAGCGTGTCACATTAACTATCGCGGGCCGCCAGAAACATTTCCCAGGGCCGCCATTGGCCCGCGGGCCGCACTTTGAGAACCCCTGCCCTAGCCCAATAGGGAACGTAACACGTGGGGGCTCGTCCGGGACCTCTAAATAAATTCCTGGGGTTATAGGTGTTTTTTTTGTAGCTGTAAACTTGTAAAACGTGTGGGCGGTACACTCAGGTATGGCATCGTTCGACATAGAGGCGTTCTTAGTCTGGCCGTGCTATAAGCAGCTGGACCGGTGTAAAAAGGATGATTTGATGGAGATAGGGCGGCACTTCAGTCTTGTGGTAAGTCGGCAAATGTTAAAAAAAAGAGTTGAAGGCATTAGTGGTGGATGAGATGGTGAAAAGGGAATTATTAGTACCGGCTGTACCAGTTAAACTCCCCGTGTCTGATGTGTTAGCTGAAGACCCATTAAGTCAGAGGCTGGAGAAGGAGTTTACGTTTACCCCGGAAAAGAGTGGTGACAAGAGTCGTGTAAAGCACCGCTCACGCCGCCTCGAAAATGTCCACCCTCCCCTGTTGGCAGTACAGATTCCCAGAGGGGGAGTAAACTTCAAGTCCACCTAATTCTCACCCACCTGCCTTCAATGTAGGTAAAAATGTTTTGTTAGTGCCGATTTTCCGGGAGAATGAAGTGGACGAGTATTTCGGTGCGTTTGAGCGCATTGCAGCGGCATTACAGTGGCCGGCTGAGGCCTGGGCTCTGTTAGCGCAGTGCAAACTTCACGGGAGAGCTCAGGAGGCGGTTGCTGCTCTTTCAATAGAGGACAGCCTAAGTTACGACCTGGTAAAGCGTGCCATACTTAGGGTGTACGAGCTAGTTCCTGAAGCTTATCGGCAGAAGTTTAGGAATCACAGAAAGGGGGCTAATCAAACACATGTCGAGTTTGCCAGGGAGAAGGGGATGTTGCTCACTAAGTGGATTGACTCATGTGACGCTGCAGAGTATTCTGCCTTGAAATAATTAATCCTGATGGAGGAATTTAAGAAGGGATTACCTTACCGGATTGTGGGGCATATAAATGAACAGAAAGTACAGTCTCTCTCCGCAGCTGCTGTACTGGCAGACGAATATGTGCTAACGCATAAAACGGTGTTTTCTCCGGCTGTTGCTGAGAACTATCGCCGTATGCCCGGTGCACCTGTTGGTCAGCCAGCGAGAGTATTTACGAGGAACAAAGAGGAGAGAGAATGTCACTATTGTCATCAGCCTGGACATGTTATTGCTAACTGCATGATCCTTAAGCGGAAGGAGCAGCCACCAAACACGACCAGGCCGAAAGGCATCGGCTTAATTAACACCAACTCACTCAGTATTTCCGCATCTGACAATGAGGAGGAAATAGATCCCTGTTTTAAGCCTTTTGTGTTCGAGGGGTTGATATCATTAACAGGTGAGTCAGACGATCAGAGACCCGTCCGCATCCTAGGAGACACTGGAGGTTCACAGACAGTGATTGTGGCCTCGGCCCTGCCATTCTCAGACCAATCAGCGTGTGGGTATGGATCACTATTATGTGGCATTGAAATGGGTTACGTGCCCCGTCCCGTACACAATGTACATATACAATCTAAGTTAATTACTGGCTTTTTCCCTGTTGCTGTGTGCCCAGCATTACCCATACGGGGTATAGTTCTCTTAATGGGAAATGACATTGCAGGAGGTAAGATAACTCCTGCACTTGAAATATTGGATTCCCCTCAGAATGTGTTGCTTGAGGTGACAAATGCCCACATTTTCCCCATTTGTGCTGTCACTCGCGCGCAGGCGCGTAAGAGTGACTCGGATGTGTCCTTAAATGATATTATGTTTGGGACATTGCTTACAGATGACAAAATACCGGCGGAAAAGCCAGAAGTGGCGGTTTCCGCTTTCCCTGCTGTGACCGCTGCGCCAGCGCAACCTGCCAGCCCAGCTGTTGACGGTTCCACACTCCCGGTAACCCGAGAGTGTTTACTCGCCGCGCAGAGGGCGGATCCGACGCTTGCGAAGTGTTTCGAGCAGGTGGTGAGTGATAACAAAGCAAGGGGTGAGAAGGTAGCTTATGTGTTGGATAAGGAGATATTAGTGCGCCAATGGTCCCTCACTGCTACTGCGGAAGCTGACTGGAGTGTAGTGCATCAGGTAGTCGTGCCAGCGCCATACCGCCAACATGTACTATCTGTAGCGCATGAAAGCCAATGGTCAGGACACTTGGGCGTGACCAGAAAATTCCGCAAGCTCCGTTACATCCCATACCGGCTATAGGTGAGCCCTTTGACCAGGTGTTGATAGACTGTGTTGGCCCTTTACCACGTACGAAAACAGGTCAACAGTATTTACTCACCATTATGTGTACATCCACGCGTTTCCCGGAAGCTATTCCGCTGCGTAGCATTACTTCCGCAGCTGTAGTTAAGGCCTTGACGAAGTTCTTTTCCACATTTGGAATTCCGCGAGTAATTCAGAGTGACCAAGGGACAAACTTTAAATCGAAGTTGTTCAAACAGGTTCTTCAAACCTTACATGTAAAACATGTCATATCCAGTGCGTATCATCCCGAGTCGCAGGGGGCGTTAGAACGGTGGCATCAGACTTTAAAAGCATGCTGTGAAAATACTGTATGGAAACAGAAACAAATTGGGATGAGGGAATTCCCTTCGTTTTGTTCGCAGCCCGTGAAGCTGTTCAGGAGTCATTAGGATTCAGTCCCGCGGAGCTCGTTTTCGGTCATACGCCCCGCGGCCCACTTAAAATCCTACACGATGAGTTTCTTTCGGCTGATACTCCTCCAGATAAGAACGTATTGGATTACGTTAGTCAGTTTCGTGAGCGTTTGCACCGAGCAAATTCACTCGCTAGAGAGTCGCTATCCGCTTCACAAGCTGTCATGAAGCGTAATTATGACCGTGCCGCTGTCCCTAGGCACTTTGAAATAGGTGACAAGGTCCTCACACTCTTGCCTATCCCCGGCGCTGCGCTCTCAGCAAAATTCCTCGGCCCGTACGAAATCCGTGATTGTCTCAGTGACACAGATTACGTGATTGGTACTCCAGAAAAAACGCGCGTCTGTCATGTGAACATGTTGAAGCGTTATTATTCACGCACTGCCACTGATAGTCCGCCGGCCGGCTTGGCTAATCAAAGAGTAGCTGCTTCCGCATGAATAGTTACAGATAGTTCCAGCCCATCTGACGACGGTTTGGTGATGCGTTCACATCACCAGCCGGGTGCTCGGTTATGTAACTCGGAGATGGTAAAGACATTGCCAACTACGTTAGGTCATCTGCAGGAGGGGCAGCA
Organism: Gymnodraco acuticeps; assembly: GCF_902827175.1. Lineage (NCBI taxonomy): Eukaryota > Metazoa > Chordata > Actinopteri > Perciformes > Bathydraconidae > Gymnodraco > Gymnodraco acuticeps. The sequence goes on along the minus strand of NW_022992339.1, from coordinate 52,083 downwards.
GCAGGACATAACCCAGTTGGTGGATCGTTTCCCGAGCCTTTTCCATGATGTCCCGACACAAACTAATGTGATAACGCATGACATCGATGTAAAAGGCGCGAGGCCGATTAAACAACATCCGTACCGTGCCAATCCGACCAAGCGCGCGCGCGCTTATGAAACAGGAGGCTGAATACCTTGTATCTAATGGCTTAGCTACACAGAGCTCTAGCCCATGGTGCTCTCCGTGCCTTGTAGAGGCTAAATCTGATGGTTCTCCGCGCTTTATCACGGACTACCGTAAAGTGAACGCTGTTACGGTGACCGATTGCTACCCATTGCCGAGAATAGAAGATTGCATCGACAACTTAGGTTCCGCTAGATACGTCAGTAAATTGGACCTGCTTAAAGGTTACTGGCAGGTACCTTTAACGGACCGTGCCTCAAAAATCTCCGCTTTCGCTACGCCTGACTGTTTTCTGCAGTACACAGTCATGGCGTTTGGCATGTGTAATGCTCCTGCTACGTTCCAGAGATTGGTGAACACCGTCCTATCAGGGATAAATAATTGTAACGCGTATCTGGATGAACTTATTGTGTATACGCCCATGTGGGAGATGCACATGAAGATCCTGGGACAGGTATTCACCCGGCTCGCACAGGCGTCGCTTACTTTGAATCTGGCCAAATGTGGGTTTGGTAAAGCTACTGTCACCTATTTAGGGAAGCAGGTTGGGCAAGGCCAAGTCCGACCAGTGGAAGCTAAGGTTACTGCGGTGGCTGAATGTGCGGTGCCCATCACCAGGAGTGACCTCTGCCGTTTACTCGATATGGCAGGCTACTACCGCAGTTTCTGCCGCAACTTTTCCACTGTAGCCCAACCCCTAACTAATTTGATAAGTCCCAAGGTGGACTACGTTTGGACCCCTGAGTGCCAACATGCATTTGAGTGTGTAAAGACACTCTTAAGTCACGCTCCTGTGCTCGCTGCTCCCGATCTTGCTAAACCCTTTAAACTCGAGGTGGATGCCAGTGCAGTGGGGGCCGGTGCTGTTTTACTGCAGGAGGATGCGGATGGAGTTGATCATCCTGTCTGTTATTTCTCCCGCAAGTTCAACAAACACCAGGTCCGCTACTCTACCATTGAAAAGGAGACCCTTGCTTTGTTGTTAGCTCTCCAGCACTTTGAGGTTTATGTCGGGTCCAGTTCTTTGCCAGTTGCAGTGTTTACTGATCACAACCCCATTGTCTTCTTGTCCCGCATGTATAATCACAACCAGCGTCTCATGCGGTGGGCTCTGATCGTTCAGGACTACAACCTGCAAATCCGCCATAAGAAAGGTTCAGAGAACGTGTTTGCGGATGCCCTGTCCAGACTGTAGTGATGTGTTCGTTGGGTAGTGTGTGTTATGGTTCACAAAAACCCTGTGGGGTTTGTGTCTTAAGGGGGGTGGGTGTTACAGCCGCTACTTTCGTTTTGCCATTAACTCTTGTTTGTGTGTGCATATGTAAATGAGCTGTGCAGTTCCTCTGCTGTCATTGGCCGTCCTGAACCCGCCCGCTTCTGCCACGTCATCCGTGGGAGGAGTACAAAGGCCGGGCACGGACATCATTCTGGAGGCTCTGTATTGTGTGACAGACGCCTCAAGCCTCTCATTGTGATACTGCCATCTTCTGTGATTCCTTAGACTTCCTAGCCGTGTGTATTCTGTGCCTCGTTAGACTGCCTAGCAGTGTGTTCAGTAGGGTTTCTGTGCGAGCACACTGATTAGCAGTGTGTCGTAGTGTTCTGTGTTTAGTATAGGGTTTGTGTGTGTGTATTGCTTAGATCCAGGTTGCTTAGCTCCTGTGGAACAGCATTTAGGATTCTGGACATTGTGAAACAGCTTAGACCCAGGCTAGCTTAGCGCCTGTAGATCAGCATTTGTGGAAGTATTGCTTAGACCCAGGTGATTAGCACCTGTTGACCAGCCACCGCTGTGTTCCCACACTGCCTCATTTTGTTTAGTGTTTTGTTCCACTTTAGAAGTGAGGTACTTTCTTTCTTTTGTATCATATTGTGCAACTCTCTTTTGGAGTTCTCCTTTTGTTAAATCGTAACAGTTTGGTCCGTTGTTGGTCCAGGCTGTTCGTATATATTATTGTGTTCATTGTTTTGGTTACAAATAAATCACCGGTAACACATACCAATTCCAATCTGGTCGTGTCGTGTCCCTTTGGTCCCCCTAGCCCAATAGGGAACGTAACACTTCCCAAACCTGAGCCTCACGCGCCGCCTATGCCCGAGAGGACCCTAATCCGGGTTTTAAACATCATCAGGGTGACGTAATGTCCTTCCCTTTTAAGAAATGATAGTATAAGTGTAATCAAGCTGGGTTTGCACAAACAGTTGGGGCTTTGTTTATAATTCATTTTATTTATTTTGTGGTTTGTGTTTCTGTCAATCAGCTGTGTGCAGTGTCTCCTCTGCACCTTGTGCATCTCAACCATGGATGTATAATAAGAACTGGATACAGCGTGGGAGGCGGGGCCTCATTCATTCCTATGAGAGTTGCTCATTAGCGCATGATGATAAAATTGCCCAACTTTTGAGAGAGCGAAACGTCACAGATTACCCGGCATGCCTGAAAAGTACCCGTATGTGCGCTCATAGAGCATGCGCAACTTTAACCAAAATGCTCGTTCACATCAAGCACGTCAATTTGCGTACACGTAACAGCACCGCACGTTCATGACAGCATGGTAATAATTTGTTATTATGATGGATTTGATATTAACGAGGTGGCAGTTAGCGGCTAGCTAGTCATTATGCTAATGTACACATCAATCGTTATGTACTTATATTACGCTGTAACAGGATCTAGTGATATCCAAGCAACAGAGCTTCATTTAGCATGAAATAATGATTGCACTGTGTATATATATATATATAATATATATATATATATATATAATAAGTAATATTAACTTTATTTAATACAACATTTACGGTGCAAGATTTAATCATACAGCCCATGTAGTATGATAATGAATTATAGCAAATATATCCATTATTACAGCTCCGTGGGGTGGCAGTAAGACGATATGGATCCGTTCTTATTGTGCATCCATGGGTAAAGATAAACGCAACTCACATTGGTTTCTCAAACAGCATCTCTGTAAACTACGTGTATTGTATTCACTGAATTTCACTCTCTGCCTTTAACGGCTCGTTGTAGCTCCAATAGCTCCAGCCCCCACCCTTCCTGTGAGCACAGTGTGCTCTGATTGGTTGGGACACGTAACATGAACGTGCCGGGCGGCGCGGCGCGGTCCCGTGGGTTAGATGCGCGTTCATAATGCAGAGGGAAATAACTCTCAGAATAACGTTATTAGCACATTATTACAACTTGAGGAACGAATGTTTTTAATAAGGGCTATACAAGTGTTCATACTGGGTAGTTTATTTAGTTTAAAAAAAATTATCCAACGATTTACAGACCACTCTTTCCCCATGTAAGTCAATCGGAAAAAGTGTTTCCGGGCCTGGCAACCAAACGGAAGTGTAGTACCGCCGTTTGGCCAGCACGAATATTTTCATCTGAGTCCGGCGCACTTCCTGGGGGCTTGATCTCAACCCCCCAGCAGCAACTCTATCCACCAGTTAAAGGTCACCTATTATGCAAAATCCACTTGTTCATGTCTTTTATACATAAACATGTGTCCCCTCTGTGTAAAGAGATTCTGAATGTTTCAGGAAAAAAGATTCGCTCACTTATATAAAAACCTGTCTGAAAATGAGCTGATCAGATTTTGGCCACTTTATGATGTCATGACGATTTTTTGGCATGTGTAACCATTAGCCAATAACCAACCAAGGTAACAGAAATTATTTCTGCCTGAGATATTTGCTCCTCCAACGTCCTCCTGAAGTCAGGTGAAAGTTTGGGAATATTGAGACTGCTTAAAACATTTGGAATTTCACTGTCATCCGTTTGAGACTCTAGGTGTAGAGCTGAAAGTAGAAGTAGCTTTTGTGTGTGGTCAGATGTTGTATGGACATTTTACCTTTTGATACTGGAAATGCTTTGCATTTTGTCTGACTTGTCTCCATGGATATAGAACATGGTCTTTTGTTTTATAAGTGAATGTGTTAAACCTGGTCTTGAGTTCCAGTCATTTTCTTTAGAGCAGGGGTTCCCAACCTTTATTGTGCCAAGGACCGGCAGATACATTAAAAAAGAATCGCGGACCGGTTGTCAATTTTAACTGATTTTAATATTTACTCACCACCAGCAGGCAGCAACAGAGGCTAATTGTATGTAACAGCCTGAACAAATACTAGAACAATATGCATCCAAAATATATTAACAACGTTTAAAAAAAGAACCGGTGTCGTTTTTTGGTTTTTCGGAAAAACGGAAAACCAAAAAAACGACATTATTCAGTTTTTAAACCGAAACGGGAAAACAGATAAATCAACGTTTTGGTTTTGTTTGTATGATTTACGGATAATCCAGTGAATGCTGGGAAAACGAGGAGAAGGCGCATTATGAAGTGTGTGTGTGTGTGTGTGTGTGTGTGTGTGTGTGTGTGTGTGTGTGTGTGCGCGCCTGCGCGAGCATGCCTGTGGTCCATCTCCCTGCAGTGTACAGGATATCTATTAATAAGTTCATCTGATTCATCTATAAATACATTTATCCTCTTTCTCCACGCTCTGGCTTGCTGCATAACAAGCTCTGACAGTAACCAGTCCGGTAATGCTGTGTGTGTGTGTGTGTGTGTGTGTGTGTGTGTGTGTGTGTGTGTGTGTGTGTGTGTGTGTGTGTGTGTGTGGTGTGTGTGTGTGTGTGTGTGTGTGTGTGTGTGTGTGTGTGTGTGTGTGTGTGTGTGTGTGTGTGTGTGTGTGTGTGTGTGTGTGGGTGTGGGTGTGTCACTGGCATTTGTTTTCAGAAGATATTATGATAGTGACGTTCGTTCCGGTGCACGTCCGACAGCATTTAGCACTAGGGCCTACATCGAGATTAAGATTAAACTAACTTCTTGTGGGAACACCCGCATATACCTATGGAGTTAGCCAGATGTGTGTAAATTACTGTTCATGGTCATTTGAAAACAAATGCCGGTGTCGGACAGACACAAAGGCAAGGCAAGTTTATTTATATAGCACTTTTCAACACAAGTGCTTTACAAAAAATGAAAGACATTAAGAAAATGGCATTTAAAATCAGTCATTAAAAAGAAAAGCTAATAAAATACATGGATACAAGTTACAGTGCAGTCTAAGATATGAATAGTTCAATTAAACATTAAAAGAAAAAGTACATGGATAAAAGTTACAGTGCAGTCTAAGATATGAATAGTTCAATTAAAAGCAGCGACAAAAAGAAAAGTCTTCAGCCTGGATTTAAAAGTAGTCAGAGTTGCAGCGGACCTGCAGGTTTCTGGGAGTTTGTTCCAGATATTTGGAGCATAATAACTGAACGCTGCTTTACCATGTTTAGTTCTGACTCTGGGGACAGAAAGCTGAAGACCTGAGAGATCTGGATGGTTCATAATTTAGCAGGAGGTCAGAAATGTATTTTGGGCCTAAACCATTCAGTGCTTTATAAACCAGCAGCAGTATTTTGAAATATATTCTTTGACACACAGGAAGCCAGTGTAAAGACTTCAGAACAGGAGTGATGTGATCCACTTTCTTAGTGTTAGTGAGGACTCGAGCAGCGGCGTTCTGAATCAGCTGCAGCTTCCTAATAGATTTTTTAGTGAGACCTGTGAAGACACAATTGCAGTAGTCGAGTCTACTGAAGATAAAAGCATGGACAAGTTTTTCCAAATCCTGCTGTGACATTAGTCTTTTAATCCTAGATATATTCTTTAGGTGATAGTAGGCTGATTTAGTAACTGTTTTAATGTGACTGTTGAAACTCAGGTCAGAGTCCATGACTACACCTAGATTTCTGGCTTTATCTGTTGTTTTGAACATTGCAGACTGAAGCTCAGCGCTAACTTTTATACGTTCTGACTTGGCTCCAAAAACCATTACCTCAGTTTTATCTTTGTTTAATTGGAGAAAGTTCTGACAACATCCAGTCATTGATTTGTTCAATGCACTTACTCAGTGTTTGAATTGGAGCATAGTCTCCTGGTGAAATTGTTACGTAAATTTGTGTGTCATCCGCATAGCTATGGTAACTTATTTTGTTGTTTTTCATTATCTGAGCCAGTGGTAGCATGTAGATGTTAAAGAGAAGAGGCCCCAAGATGGAGCCTTGAGGAACCCCACATGTCATATTTGTCAACTCAGATGTGTATTTACCTATAGAAACAAAGTTGTTTCTGTCCTTTTAAGTAGGATTCAAACCAATTTAGAACTGTTTCCGAAAGTCCCACCCAGTTTTCCAGTCGGTCTAGTAATATGCTGTGGTCAACAGTGTCAAACGCAGCACTGAGATCTAATAATACTAACACTGAAGTTCTGCCACTGTCTGTGTTTAAGTGGATGTCATTAAAGACCTTTACAAGAGCGGTCTCAGTGCTGTGGTTTGGACGAAAGCCTGACTGGAACACATCGAAACAGTTATTTAAATGCAAGAAATCACTCAACTGTTGAAAAACAACTTTTTCAATGATTTTACCTAGAAATGGGAGGTTTGATATGGGCCTGTAATTGTTCATTACTGAAGCATCTAGATTATTCTTTTTTAAGAGCGGTTTAATGACTGCAGTTTTCAGGGCTTGTGGAAAAATACCTGAGTGAAGAGATGTGTTTACTATATGAAGTAGATCTGAGGCCATGCAAGGCAAAACATCTTTAAAAAATCCTGTTGGAATAATATCAAGGCAGCAGGAGGAGGATTTCAGAAGTTGTATAATCCTAAATCCTCTAGGTTTTTATCATTAATCTGATGGAATTATGTCATGGTGTTTGAATTAAGTGGACACAGAGACAACACATTTGCTGTTCCTGATGCAGAGGCATTGACTGCTTGTCTGATTTTCTGAATTTTGTCAGTGAAGAAGGAGGCAAAATCATTGCACGCCCTGGTGGATAGAAATTCAGAGGCTACTGACACTGGGGGGTTAGTTAGTCTGTCGACGGTAGCAAACAAGGCACGTGCGTTGTTTTTGTTTTTGGTAATGATGTCAGAGAAGAATGATTGTCGTGCATTTTTCAATTCCAAATTATAAAGGCCAAGTCTCTCTTTATAGATTTCAAAGTGAACCTGGAGATTTGTTTTTCGCCACCTGCGTTCAGCTTTTCAACATTCTCTTTTTTCTGTTTTCACGCTCATGGCCTTTCTCCATGGAGATATTGTCTTGCCAGACACTTCCTTTACCTTAGTTGGAGCAATGGCATCTATAACATTTTTAATTTTTGAATTAAAATGATCATCTAGCTCATTTACTGAGATGTTAGCAGGGGCAAGTGTGGAAGAAAAATTCTGAGTAAACATTTCCCTAGTATTTTCAGTTAAATATCGCTTTGTGGTTACCTCTTTTTGAACATATTTGTGAACAGAAATAGAGCTCTCAAAGAAAACACAGGAATGGTCAGAGAGTGCAACATCAGTCACCACAACCTGAGAGATATTCAGACCCTTTGAGATAATTAAGTCCAGAGTGTGCCCCTTATTGTGCGTGGGCTCCGTCACATGCTGAGTCAGTCCATAGCTATCAAGAACACCGAACACACAGAGCTGAGCTGAGCAGAGCACATACACACACACACACACATCATGCGCCTTGGTGACTGGACATCTCCTTCATAAAACTAATAAAAGGGGGAGTAATCGGGCAGTTCGATGTGTGTCGAGATGTGTGTGTGGTTAACACGTAGCAGCCTGCAGTCACTCTTAAGCTGTTCTGATGAAGGTAAACACAGCGAAGGCGGTGCGTAAAAAGGCATAGCTCTCGGTGCCCTGGTGCTGCACTTCTCAGAGGCGGAGTATACGTCCCACTGCCTCCTGGTGCTGCAGCCATTTCATGAAGTGAAGGAGGTTTTCCTTCTATAAAACAGCTGTGGCAGCAGATACCGTGAGAGTCCCTGACATGAATTCATAGATCAAGGCAGACTGGTTTACTCTCCTGTTTTGCCAATCCGGTGCTTAAACAAATAGCTCTACACCCCTGGCCGACATGTCCTTAAAATGAAGTCCGAGTTTGAAATATATCTCAAATAATGTATGCACTGCCATTTCCCCACATAAACATAACAGTCTGCAATGAAACGGTTGTCTCCTGTGCGCTCCACTTCCTACTTGGCGCACCGGTAACTTTCTCGTGCGCACGAGAGGCTGAGACCTTATAGGCTGAGCCGCCGAATCCCTCGGAACATCATAAAAGCCATTTTCAACGGTTTTCTGGTGAAAGATTAACTAGGCTACTGGATGATATAATATGACTGGTATAGGTGCAAATATTACGATAAACTCACAGCTTTTTCACGGAACCCCTGCTTTAGAGGACCTGATTTTTAGTTTGTGCACATTGTTTGTCAATCTCTCCAATTTGGTGAGCCAGGTTTGCTCGCTGGGATTTTCTTACTTCTTACTTTTCTAAACTACATCCTCTGAACAACACACACAAAGTTTCACATAGCGGACAAGAGACCCCACTCTTTACGGTATCCTGCTTAGCAAGGCTTGTGAACAATTCTTAATGGCCGACAGGCCCGTAACCTAGTGTCTATGAGTTAGTCATGAAGATGTTTCCAGTAGATAAATGCAACCTTTGCTGTCTAGTGGAAGAGTGTGATGGACTTTTTTCTAGGCCACAGATACAGGGCCTGGCCAACTTGGGGCCCCAAGCGACATTGTGAGATGAGGCCCCCCCCCAAACCGACAGGAGTGAAAACATTTTTTTTGGAAACAAAGTAGGCTAGTTTGCAAATATAATTCCCCTGTTTATTATTATTATCAACACTTTTTTATGCAGTGAGGTAAATGGTTTGTGCATGTATGTCGTCTGCGTTTACAGGTGAATACGTCTGCCATTTCCTGCCAAATACTAGCCTCAACAAAGATTAAATATAATGAATGCAAATAACAACTTCTACTATAATAATAGTCAATTCAATAATATAAATACTATATTATTTTATTATAATATAGTTGTAATATAGTCAAGACAAAACATGCTTATGACGTGCTCAAAAACTGATATTTCTTAAATCTGTATTCAAATGTAGTTCCCTCTGTCAGCAATGTATCAACAACTACACACACTTCTATCAGTATTTCTCTGTCTTGTGGTTGACATGATGATGACTGTTAGGAGTTAAGGGGAGAGGCTGAGCATCACCATGAAATGTGCAAATTGACATAAAAATGAATATAAGGGGGAAAAATGCTCCATGTTTTTTAGGCTGTAAACTTTAACTGTTATGTAAGCCAACTAGACAGACAGTGTATCACTCTTCCTCCTGTACATTAGCAGATACAAGGCATCACATACTTGAATGAATGGTAAATAAAGAATGCTGGAAATAACTGCATCTCCATTAGCCTATATGCTCTGCAGAGACTGCCTTCTTCATGTCATGAATTGCAGCTGATGTTTTAATATGGCAATCGGCCATTTGACTTATACAACATTCGCAAGTTGTACATTTGACTCATACAATAACCCACCTTCGAGTGATGCTCTAGTTTCTTCAAGTTTTTTTTTTTTTCCCTCTAGCTTGCGCCGGACTGAAACTGTCTTTTCACCGACATCTCTTCACCTGCACTAGTGGCCGTATCAAAGCCGTGATTGGTCAGATGTCGATTCATTGCAACGGTTTCGGGTTACAGACGTGCTCCCCTTGTCACCTCTCACTCTCCCGTGTCAGCCGGGGGTGCGCTGAGAACTGCGCACAGCAGCTGAGGCCCTCTGGGCGGAGCCCCCTGCGCAAGGCGGGGCCCCATGCAGCCTGCGTGATTGGCCTGTAGGGAGGGGCGGCCCTGCACAGATATCTCTCACAACCAATTTACAAGAAGGAATGACTACTCTGTCCACCTTCATCACAACTGCATCTGTATGCAGCTTATCACATTCTTGTAAATTCTATTTAATATTTGAAGTGACAGCACGATAAGGCATAATTATTGCGTATTACTATACAACATATTTATTCTGTTTTTAAATGTTTTCAATTATTGCTGCAAACCAAGTGATTTAACCTACATCCAAAAAAAGAAAGAAAAAGGTGTTTGTGATATGTATTAATCCACAGGTTGAAGCAGACTGAATACAGGCCTTACGGTTTTATTTCTTGTTTCTGCCACTGATGTGTTTTAGATTGTAGGCGGCATTAGGAACAAGAGAAATAAGGTGTCCATGGTCAATATTTTGACGAGGTGAAATAAAAGCAAACAAAGGTTATAGTGTCCAACTGTGAAAAATGGCAGGCTCTTCTTAACCCTTTAGAGTGGCATTAACAAAAGCTGAATTAATTAATTTCCACCTTGATAGACAGATCTAAGTAGATGTAAAAAGCTGAGTTCACATATTCTGGTCTACTAAAGTATATGTCACAGGCCTTGTAAACATTTCAAATATTTTCAAGTAATTGTTGAAATATATTTAAAAAATATGTTCCGTAGAGAGGCAAGTTTCCAAAAGATAATATGAAAAACGTCTACTGTTCAAGAACCATACATTTATCAATAGCTGTTTTAACAACTTAATTTGTTTCCTCTCTCTCGAGCTCTGCTAATGTAATGACATTTCCCTTTAACTGGATTAATGATGACAGGAGTTTCCCATTTGAGTGAAATGTAATGTGACTTCACCAGTTTTCCATTTGGAATTGTATTGGACAATAATAAAATTACCTAGAATGTATAACATGTAAGGATGTACTGTATAATACACATAGTGCCTTAGCCTATGACTAGAGGGAGGGAATTTATATTATTCCAATTATAGAACAAGTGAAAAAAGGAGAAGAAAATATAACGTATACATACTTTCCGCCCCAGAAGATTTTGGTGGTGATGACTAAACTTGACCGCCTGCGTGTGAGAACATATGAAAAAATAGAATTCAGGCTGTGGTAGTTTCATTCACTCAATAACGGCCCGCCCACACGGCGGCGTGCGTTGAAGCTTCAACACTTCTGACCATTCACTTTGAATGGGGTGACGTCATGCTTTGCCGAACTGCATTGTGGTTCCGTCGCGTTGCTCGCTTCAAAGGTAGAGCAAGTTCTACTTTTGAAGCTTCGACGGAAGGCGTCAGCCAATCCAAATGATATGCCAGTACAAGCTCTAGCCAATCAAAACCGCGTGCTTGTGTGTCCGGGGCGGGAGATTCATGTGATTGGTTGTTGGTCGAGTTTCAGACACGCCCACCGGCAAGCTTCAACGCATGCCGCCGTGTAGATGCTGTGTAATAACCCCTGGAAACAGTAGGGGTATTGCTAAGATTAAGCATTTTACATCCCGTAATATATATATATATAAGTGAAATTCAGTTTTCCACTCTGTTTAAATATATTTTTTAATACACACAGTACAAATACACACACACAATTATACAGGTATAGGTGCACAGCACACGTGCAAACGCATTTTAGAGGAGAGTCAGAGCGAAGAGGCTGCCAATCTGTCCGGGGCCAGGGAACGGTTGGGGATTTGGTGCCTTGCTCATGGGAACCTCGGCAGGGCCCAGAAGGTAAACTGGCACCTCTCCAGCTACCAGTCCACACTCCACATTATTTAATTGTTTTGATCTGATTAGGACTTGAACCGGCAACCGTCCGAAGCCAAGTCCCATGAGAAACTAACCAGTTATCCCAACTCCTTTTTTAAATGAGCGTGTGTGGGCAAGGCTTCAAGGCTAAGTAAAGGAGGTGAAATACTGTACTACTTGACCTGGTGATATGACTAGACCTTAAAAGACTGGCACAACTACTATGCTGGCATGGATAAGCTAAGTTACAATACAGCTCATGGTAAAACCCTGCTGATGCACCAAATTGTTTTAAATATTTTAGTTAGCTTTTTATTGTGTATGTGACAATGTGAGCAGTCTTTGTTTGCATTATCAGACAGTGAGGTAGGGATCTCTCCAGAGCCATAAGACTGAACACCAGCTCAACCACAGTAAATGTGCCAGTCTGGAAACTCTTAACCCTTTATATGGCAATGCATACAAATAATGGACTTGGGGAAATAGTCATGGTTGTTTTCGAAGTACAAGTCTGTACAAACAATCTAAAACTATACCTCCATCCTTTCTTCTTTATGATACTTCCCAAGACAGATTCAGCCCTGGGGAAAAGGAGAGAGGGAAATATTTTCATGCATTTTCCCTTACCAGTTATCTTTATAAATATTCAGTACATTTAACAAAAGATATTTGCATGCAATGTAAACAAACCAATGTTAAAAAAACAAAAGTAAAACGAGTCTCTAGTTCACCCTTTGTTTACTATTTCATCAATTGTATTGCAAAGGATCCCCCTTTTGAAATAATATACAAATACTTGTCTTCACACATAGGTTCCCTGTGGAGAGGGCTTTGAGGTCTTGAATTGTTAGGTTAAGGTCAGCAACATATGTTCTTAAAAAGACTGATGTAAGATGTCAAGTCATTTAAAGCAATTATACTGTATGCATTTGTCACTATACATTTTTCACGCTTTAGAAATGAGAGGTAGGTTCTGCCCTGACTGATCATTCAGTAATGGCTTCATGTGCACTAATGCAGCCTCTGGACTGGAAAGGAGGTTATGTAGATTGGCATGATTGACAAAAATGTATCAAGAAAACTCTTTTTTATATATGTACTTGATGAGTCATACTTACTTTCCAGCACTATAAACTTCAGCTGTGTCGAACAGATTGATCCCATTTTCATATGCCAGTGTCATCAGCTCCTCTGCTACCTTCAAAAGCAATGAGATTTTGAGGAGATTATAAAGATGAGCAAAGTTTAAATCTGTTGTGTTTTCTCTCCCTCTTTCCTTTGAAAAGCCTTTTTTGCTTACAAGTATAAAGGTTGTTCAAAATGCAAGCAGTTGTATGAGGAATGCTTCATATAACCTTTATAAGAAAGGCTTTAAAACTATGACGGTGGCACAGCTATTGGACTGGCAGTGACAGATTTGGGCTTGGTATGTTCAACACTTACCACTCAACATCTATTAGATGGATAGAGAATTCTGTACCAGAGGATGAATCACTATGACTTTGGCGATCCAAGAGTTTTCGTTGGAGGACCACCAGGTCAGGACCGGCTCTAGACAATTTGCTGCCCTAGGCGAGATTTTAGCGAAATCTAATTATTATATCTAATAATCAAATAAGTATGTGAACATAACCAATAACCTACCATAGCCAATAACAAATACATGTAACTTATTTTATTTTTGTTGTTCATTCATATCTTATTTTACCTTAACATTTATTTATTCATGCATATTTTTTTATCTCCAGTTTTAAACAATATTTTTGGTTTACTGTCCTATAGTATACATTGGAATGATTTCAAACCTGATTATCCCAATAATTATAAAGGAGTGCCTTGGAAATATGTGTTAAATTGTGATCAAACCGTTTGAGACTCACTGAGATAACTTAGACTAAAGTGAACTATCTAAACACTCAGAGTCCTTTACCTCACTGAGCTGTAGTTATCAGCCTCTCAGTCTGACTGGAGAGGACTCTCCCTCCACATTATTGTAGAAACATCTTCTTATTATATCCGTTAGAGCAGTTAGCACCAGATGATAATAACAACAACACCGGTACCGGTGCGCCCTCCCTTGCTCCCTTGCTCGCTCACTCGCACTTTGGCTGTGAGCTTCGGGCTCCTGATAAGCCAACATCCCCCATTTTCATCACTTACAGCGACCATCGTACAGGGCAAATGAAACATGTAACCGGGGTGAAAAGGGTGTTACATTTACTTAATTATGAATATTGTTACATCAAGGCCAAAAATTAGGATGAGTACCAACGGTCAAAAATGTTTTTTTCCCTCCCAGAGCTGCCAGCGCAGCGGCCTCCACAGATCTGGCGCCCTAGGCGAAACATCTATAACGCCAGTGCTACGGTCGACCCTGCACCAGGTCTTCTTTTTGGGTCTGAGTGAGATATCTTGACATATACTGATTCAAACATCATGCCATTTGTTACAGGTATCGAAAATCTAATGAATTTGTAGATATCCGGTAATATATTTGTTCTAAAATTCCTGATTTAATGTATAGCCATAAGCCTGAGCCCATGTTGAGGTTCTCTCTGAGTAAGTATAGATATGATCAATTATTAATGTTAATCTCTATTAATACAACTATTCATATCCAGGGGTAGACATTAAGGGTAAAAAGCCACTGGCCCTCTGGGCAGGTGGACTTGTATTGTCACTGGCCCCACCATTGTGACCACTGGCCCGGAGCATTCGTCCAAAAAAAATCGACTCTAATAATGAAGAAAATTAACACATTTGTTGCAATTGTAATTTATGCACTAACTACATTACTACTTGTACTATAACATTTTAATCATCAGTTCTTCCTCATTTTCCTCAATTGTTCATATTTGGTCTGTAGTGAAGGAGCGCGCTCTCGGGAGCCTGCTCGCGCTGCGCTCCGCAGCAAACAGCGGTTTGCTTTTCACCCAACAACGACAAGCGACTCACAAAACGCTGTGTTGTAGCGTTAATAATAAATTGCTAGTCAAAATACCAATACCACAGGAAACATTTTTTTTTAAGCAATATTTTTAGTGGCCCGCAAGTGAAAAGTACGTTATGCTGGCCAGGGTGTCTAAATAATGCTTCCGGGCCAGCGGGCCATTTATAATGTCGAGCCCTGTATACTTAAATCCTAAATCATCTTTTCTTTTCACTATATCTGTAAAGCGTCTTTGAGCACCTGTAAAAGCGCTAACAAAATAAATATATTATTATTAGTATTATTATTAAATAGGGTTGATAATAACTGGCACTTAAGTTAAGATGCACACGTTTAAAAAACATGACAAACAAAATAGCTATTAGAAGGAGTTCATAATTATTGTTATACATTTTCTTACAAATAATAATAAATCATATTGACTTGATTTACACCAAGCAATTTATTTGGGCAATACCTCACAAATGCAGTTATGAGAGCCAATTAATGAAGTCTCATAAGGAATTCTAGATTAAGACTTGGTAAAATGTCATACATAACTAAATGTATCGTTTTAAAGAAGTTACAATATCAATAGCTAGTATTGGTTGAAGGATTTGGGGTTTCCTGACTAGTAGAGGTTGGAAGAACTCATTATTGTACAACATTCAAATATACCAGCCTATTATTCCAAAAGCATTTAGTCAAAAGATAATAAATTAAAATGGGCGGTTACGTATTGTAACCCTAGTTCTATAAGCACAGGCGGAGCCCTCTACTGAACTCTATGGGTACTACTTCATCAATGATACGCGAGCGTTCATACACTGAAGTTGTATAAACGTAGCCGGCCAATCAGGGCGAGCCTACCTGAATGCGCGCGCATATAAGGCAGTTACACCTCCTGACTGTCATCCTACACCCTCTTCAGCGAGCGGCATAGGAAAGACAGGGCCCTAGGTAGAGGGCTCCGCCTGTGCTTATAGAACTAGGGTTACAATACGTAACCCCCTGTTCTATCTCAGGCTTCGCTCTCTACTGGACTATATGGGTACAGTGGGTACCCTGTCGCCCTACAACATCGACCCACCACACTGCCCCTGACCGGCCTTTGGTTAACAGCCACCGCACCCCAACTTCCTATCATCCGGTTGTGACCGTGGAGAAGTCGGGGCCGCAGCTTACTTGGCTGGTAGAGCCTAATTGGTCTGAACAAGCCCATAGCTCCACCCTGCAGGTGCCAGTGCAAGTGACTATACACTGCGCACTACGTTTGCAGGTCCCTAAGGAGCATGGGGAGAACGTAAGTGCACCATGTCCCCCACACTCACACACGCTTACCTCGTGTGGAGTGTGCATGGACCGTAGTGGGGAAGGTCTTCCAGCCCTGTATGGGGCTTACTGCGCACCACGTTTCCCAGGTCCCTAAGGAGCATGGGACAACGTAAGTGCATTATGTCCCTGGGGGTCAGATACAGCTTACTGACCCACAGCCCTCCTCCTTTCACCAGTCCTGTGTTGCCCCAGCAAGCACCGACGATGAAAAAGGAGCCAGACATATCTCAGAGATACTTACCTTATGAACGGGCCTGGCGTAGACCAAGACGCCGCCGTGCATAGGTGGACGACTAAAGCCGCCTAGCTGTA
This sequence comes from Gymnodraco acuticeps, assembly GCF_902827175.1. Lineage (NCBI taxonomy): Eukaryota > Metazoa > Chordata > Actinopteri > Perciformes > Bathydraconidae > Gymnodraco > Gymnodraco acuticeps. The sequence continues at coordinate 35,873 of NW_022992339.1, read as the reverse complement.
TAACCCTCAACCTGGAAGAACTCCTTAGGTTCTTGGGAACAGAGGAGGGGTTCAGTCTGAGTGTCGCCCTGCTACGGTCACCACGAACCAGAAGGCAACTCGGGTGCACCGATAGAGCGATCAGTTCGCATACAGACTCTTGGCAGAAGTCAAAGCAAGCAGCAAAGCTGTTTCTTTTTGCTTCTCTCTCTTTCAATGATAGCGCCTTCAGGGAGGAGAGCTCCAGAGGCTCAAACGGTTCTGTAACCAAAGCCTTGAGCACCAATGGCAGTTCCCATTGCGGGGTGGAGACATGCACCACTGGGCGCTGTCTCCTGATCCCCTGCAAAAAACGCTTCACAAGCGGTTGGCTAAAGACTGGTCTGCCGCCAAATCCCGCATGACAGGACGAGATGGCTGCTGCATACACCTTGACTGTGGCATGAGCAAGCAATGTACCGGACAGAGGCTCTAGACTCCCTTCCTCGCACCACGTCTGTCTGTCCTCAGAGTGGCACGTAGCCTGCCCTCCTTCTCGATGGGGCGTATACTTCACTCTCAATGGGGGCGTACCCCTCGCTCTCGACGGGGGCGTACCCCTCGCTCTCGATGGGGGCTGCATTGAGCAAAATCCCCAGATACTGTACAACTGGACAACTGGGTGAACTTTGGTCTTCAGGTTGTTTCCTGGACTTTCAGTACTTCAGCATTTCAGAATCACATATTTGTTATGGTTTTCACAGGCTACTATAACGGAAAAACATCCATATTTTAGATCAAATAAAGTGAACCACGCAATGTGGTGTTAACGAGTCGTGGTGGAGTCACGCATTCTGGTGAGATCAGGTTGAATAAAGTATATCTAATCTTATTATCTTAATTGTAATCCAATTATATAGTCTTTATATATTAAATAATCATAATAATAATGTAAATGTTTACACTTATTTATTTGTTATGCTCATACTTTTACCTTTACAATAGTTTGCTTTAATATGCAGTATAATTTTTGCAATATTGTTGTGGTGGTTTTACACAGTACAGTAGATTGAAGTAAATCAACTTATACATTATCATGTATTATATTGTGAATAAACTCAATTTGTGATTTTTATGGCAATAACATTACAAACATGTTCACTGCCTCAGCTTGCAATGTTTTAATTGTTTTATACCATTTATCAAGACCTGTACTTAAAGGGGACCTATCATGCAAAATGCACTTTTGTACGTCTTTTATACATGAATATGTGTCCCCGGTGTTTCAGGGAACTCACCAAGTGTCAGAAAATACAACCCTCTCTATTTTCCTAGATACCCAAATCTTTTAAAAAACGGAGCTACAACGAGCGGATACAGATTCCATCTGACCCGACGTCAGCCCGGAATAGTGGGCGGTGACGCTCCGCCTACATGGGCAACGCTCCACCTATTCAGAAACACCTCCGCAAATGTCTGCTTGTGTGTTTCTAAACATTTTACCTCGGACATGTTTATCAACTTCCCTCAAGTGAAAAGAGGATATGCTTCCAATCTAAGGCTAAAAAACTGGATCAATACCAACCATCCGGGAACCAGGACACATCTGTAAGAGAATATTTTAATCTGATCTGTTTATAGAGTTTCTTATAGTTTTCTTAGAATCTGTGATACTGCAAACATGTGTTTGTAAGTATCAGTCAAAAGACTCCTTTGTAGGTTGAGGTCACAGGTCAAACGCTTTCTCCTATATCCGTGGGGGAGGGTTGAGCTTGTCTGCATCTCTTTGAGACAAGTAGATTATTGTCTCCCATCTTGCTATTGATTAGTAAAGCGGGCTTCTGTTAGCCCGCCTCTCCTCATGTTGATGCGTGTTGGGTCTATGCTGGGGCAGAGATGATCATGGTGGACCACGGGACGGTGGGAAACTAAGATGATCTCTCGGCCGTATTGTCTGTACTGTGTTCAATAAAACTCTCAGTGCTTTGGCTAATGACGTTCCAGACTCCTTCATTCTACCTCAACATTGCAACAACAGAAGTTTATCTTCACAATTGGCGTCTACGAACAGTACTGACATTTCTTCAGAAGACTGGTAAGTGCTTTTTCAAATCTATTTGAACAACTGCCTTACCAGACTCTGTGATTGACGGTATCAAAATTACCTGTGAAACTGCGCGAGTGAAATTTGTTTTGGTCTCTCCACTATGTACATCTGAAGGCTTAATCATAACCTGAGAAATCGGTGTCACAAGGGGATTTTATCCTGGCCGGTTTTTCCTGTGATTGCTGCTGGGGCAAGTGCCAACAAAAGCAAGCACAGCTCATGTATAAAACAATAAGAATATTTGGGGCTAATAAATAACCTCGGAACATCGACTTTTAACGATTTCCGCTGTGTGTGGTTTCTAGAATTAAATTACTGGACAATCACACACTGCAAATATTCGGAGAGACCTTAAGGAAAGCATCAGCAAGGTGGAACCTCTGTTTCAAAAAGCAATGTGAGGATTTGTAATTGAAACAAATTGCCGAATTCTGGAGATTTCAACGGGTTAAATCAGACCAATCCGTTTCGGGTGTCTGCTCAAGCCTGCACGAGGGAGGGCGAATTCCCTCCCCCCTGTGGTGAACGGCACACGAGTAATGTTTAAGAACACAGACTTGTATTTTTTGCTAATCACACCATGAGCTCAAGAACTAAATTTAGCTATTAAATGGGAAGGGTGGTGGCAGAATATTACATTCACACTGTGTTTAATAAACTAACGGATTATTGAATTGGCTGTTGTTTAAAAAAAAAAAAAAAAAAAGTACTGAATTAATTAAAAAATCTCTGCTCTCGGTCGGTTGAGCAGTTTTACCACTACATTTGCATAGTGGTTTTGATTGAGAATAAGGTAGTGTATTGCTCATCAACAGATTACTAGTAAATATGGCTGAGAAGAGCCCATATTTAACAGAAAATGTCAGTGCTCCCGTTGAGGTTTCCGTAATTTCGGACTAAATTAAACTGGATGCCTTTTTGGCCAGGGCGCTGATTTGTTGCGGGTTCATGTTTGTTTGTATAATTGTTTCGTGTTTGTTTGTCTACCCGCCGTCTTGTGCATGCTTTGTAACAACTAATATGAATCAGTCCACAGCCAAGGTAAAATGAACTAAACTTTAGTTATCTCACCAAAAGTAAATTACTTGAGAAAAATGCATGATGTAGGGATGTAGAGCAAAATTATACATTGTAATCTAAATTTCCGCAAAAGGAAAATAAATAGCAAAAAGCCTCTGTTTTACACCCGGGAACCTCAGAGGCATCACTGCGGGTCATCTGTCTGCTCAAATAGGTCAATGTTGTATTATTTGTTTCATTTATTATTAATCTATGTATTGTATGGTAATAATGAAAATAAAAAAACCTAATGTATTGAACACATTCCGAAACAAAGCAGATAAGACAAGACTCAGACATAATGGTGATTGAACTTTTTTTTGCACGGTTGCTGCAAAATGAAAACTTTGTCATTATCTGTTTCCAACTGGCCACTGGAATTGGAAAATTGATATAAGTTGAAGTTCAATTACAGTTTTAAATATAGTTCAACATTCTTTATTAAACTGTTTCAAATTATTTCTAGTCAAAATCCCCTCCCTTTTCTTTACTCTGCTTGGTGCTGCAGTAGAAACAAATAAAATAAAACGCAAGACACGGGGTCAGAGACAGGCGTGACCTCTGGAAGGAAAAGATAATCTGAAGCAGACCACAGCACGGTGCGTTGGGGGTTTTATGAGCCTGAGCACAAAGGAATATCTAATTTCAGCACTCTTTCTATCTGTATAGCCACTGGTGTAAAGTAACTAAGTTCATAAACTCAACAAGTACTATACTTGGGCACAATTTTGAGATACTGGTACTTTATTTGAGTATTTAAATGTTTTGCTACTTTATTCTTCTGCTCCACTACAGTTCAGTGGTACATGGTGTATTTCTGCTCCACTACATGTATTTAATACCTTTTAGTTACTTTCAGATCTGGATGAATGATGTGAAATCTAATCAAGTGTTGAATCAGACTTTAGTTCCACCTAGAGTAAATCCACCAGCTGTACGGTGGTCATTCAAACTAGCTGCACCTTCACCAGCTTTGAGAACACTTTCATGATCAATCATTATAAAACATATCATATATAGTATTCTGAAATAAACCAATCTGCACAGTGACTACTTTTACTGTCGCTATTTTCACTATATTTTGATGACAATACTTTTATACTTTTACTTGAGTAACATTTTGAATGCAGTACTTTTACTGTCACTTAGTATTCCTACACTCTGGTACTTCTACTTTTACTCAAGAACAAGATCTGAGTACGCTAACGTTAGCCAGAAACCTTCCATTTTGACACACAGAACAATGGGGTGATTCAAAGAAATTCAAAGTAATTCACACAGCCTCTTCCCTCTGAGAGGAGCAGCAGGTTCAGCTTCATTTAAATATGTCGTGTAGTAATAGATGGATTTATTTGTTTTCCTCTCAAGAGAGAATGTGTATTTTATGTTAGTATTTCAAAATATCTCCTGGGGGAGAAATCCCCCCAGACCCCAAGCGGGGGTGGGTTTTCAGCATGTCAACTCTTTCACTTGTGGAGGAAATGGCAGGATTGCCTCCAGGTCGCCCTTTTTATTTACTACAACACAAAATGTGCCTTTTTATTTCATACAGTTCAATTTGGATTGAGACAGGGAAATATCTAAACCTCACGCGTGGCGTTTCACTGACAAGGGGGCGATATAGCGTGTATGTAATTACATTTCAAATACTGATTTGAGCCCCACCACTGTATGGGTTAGCCCTACCATAGATTATCCAACGCAAATATCGCAAATACTCGGGAGCCGATAAGTCAATAAGTTGCTTATTGCGACAGGCACACAATAAAACAGTGGAAACAAACATGTGTTTGACTTTCATTATTTAATGAAACTATGTGCCCTTATAGTCTGTGTCCAATATTGTGTATTTGTATATATATATTATATATATCCTAAATATATGCTAAGGTCCCGCTACTGACACGATAGCAGTCACTTCGTGCGCATGTGTGTAATTAAACCCATGATATCAAAATCTCACTCCAGCCAGGTACCCAAAGTTAGCAACCCTGTCCATACCCCAATAATATTTTATTGCAGAATCTACATGAATGAGGCGAAGCCTGCGAGCTAGTTCAGGCAGTCAACTCGAGCACTTATGCTGCATTCATACATAACGCCCCTTGCCACTCTACAACCAACCAAACAGAGTCTCCTTAATACGCCGCTCTATTTAACCTGCCAGATCTCTCTCCATGCATTGCTTGCTGCTGCTATTGCTGCAGCTACCTCTACGTCGCTGCTGCTTGCCTGCCCCCCACCACCCCCAGCTTCCACCCAGCTTCCACCTGTAGGCTTGGGGGTTAGTTATTTGATCATCACTCATCGTGCTATGTATATCTATGGAGTGATGATGCCCGAGCCTAGTCGCCAAACTCAACTATATGCTGCTATCTATAAACATGGTAAAGGAACACCGTGAGTTGTCTGACTGAAATCACACACAACGACCTATTTTGGAATTCAAAACGGCAAATTTACCAAAAAGATGACAAGTTTGCATCCCTGCTTGTTATCCGTTTTCATCACAGAGCTGGGAAAATGGTGTATTGATTACTGATCTGTGCAAGTCCAATTTGTTAACTGACTTAGTTCTAATGTTAATGTTAATTTGATTCAACCCATAAGTAATTATTTAAATGACTCAACATTCCACATGATGAGATTAGTGTTCCACATTTTTTCCCACTAATTTGTTTATGATGAGGCCAATGGTAAGAGAGACATTGATGACCCTGTGTCCTTTTTGTTAGCACGTGGTTCCATTTTGTCTAATGGCGTTGGACAGCTTCACTAAGAGTCACCCAGCTCTACCCTGCTACAGTTCGGCTGAGTGCAGTCACAGAGATGCTATGGCTGCTCTACATGACATTAATGGTTTTGGTCCGAGAATGGGCACCATTTCCTGCACCCAGAGAGAATGACGCTCCTCACACTGAACATTACAAACGCCTTGATACTGTCTCACGGGGGTCTGCTCCCCCCCACCGAGTCATCAACTGAAAGCTTGACGTCTGCTCTGAACACTTGGAACTGGTCACAACCAGCACCAACCCTTGGGTCAGTTAGATGAGACTAACGTCTTCACTTAGGGCATATGGGTCCAGAAATATGACTCTCGTTACCATGGAGTGGGTTGTTTGTTTTTTAAGGCTATTTCATACTGCTATGCAGAGTGAAGAGCCCCTACTATTTTAAAAAAATAGGCCTAATGTCAGGGGCCTCTTACTGTCTACTTCTGCATGTATTCACATTATATGGACCATTTTTCCACCTGTTGAAACTAGAGGCTGCACGGAACTCAGGCTACAATACAACCATTTTGTTCTGCTCTAATGATTCAATTTATAGATTCTGCATCAAAATGGTTCGGTTTTATTGTTTCCAATGATAACGTCACCTTAAGTGGAGGAATGCAAACCTGTTTTAAAATGTAAGGTTTTGAATTTCTTAGACATTTCTCAGTAATGACACCCTCAGACGCCACTATCATTTATGCCAGTGGTTCCCAAACTTTTTTTGTGCCCAAGGCACACCAAAGGACAAGTAAAAAAAATCTCAAGGCACACCTATTGTGAAAAAATAGCCCTTATAACATGTGTTATCACTCATATCATGTAAAGTATCTGTAAATGTGCATAATTATTTACTAATGCCAAATAAAATGTGACAAAGACAACTATATTACGAAATATTTCCGAAATTAATTTGAAACTTTATCAAATTAGGCTTCATCAAAGCAGCAAGCAACAACTCATTTACACCAGACAGGTCACAAAATAGAAAATGAGGCAAAGGAAACTGCAGAAATTCAGCACAGACAACTGTCAATGCAAGGAAGCTGAATTGTCCATGGTCCTGAACTACAAATTACAAATTATAAATATATTACTTTAAAAAAAAGTAATATATTACACTACTTCGTTATTATCTACATAAAGTACTCGTTACTTTACTCGTTACTTTACTCGCCGAGCACGTACAAACTGCGCATGCGTGAGTGGGCAATAACTTTCCTTACCAGCAGGCGGCGGTAGTCAAGCCCCCAGGAAGTGCGCCGGACTCAGATGAAAATATTCGTGCTTGCCAAACGGCGGTACTACACTTCCGTTTGGTTGCCAGGCCCAGAAACACTTTTTCCCATTGACTTACATGGGGAAAGAGTGGTCTGTAACTCGTGGATAATTTTTTTAAACTAAATAAACTACCCAGTATGAACACTTGTATAGCCCTTATTAAAAACATCCGTTCCTCAAGTTGTAAAAAATTGCTAATAAACGTTATTCTGAGAGTTATTCCCTCTGCATTATGAACGCGCATCTAATCCACAGGGAACCCTGCACCTGCGCAGCCCGGCACGTTCATGTTACGTGTCCCGACCAATCAGAGCACACTGTGCTCACAGGGAGGGTGGGGGCTGGAGCTATTGGAGCTACAACGAGCCGTAAAGGCAGAGAGTGAAATTCAGTGAATACACGTAGTTTACAGAGATGCTGTATGAGGAACCAATGTGAGTTGCGTTTATCTTTACCCATGGATGCACAATGGGAACGGATCCATATCGTCTTACTGCCATCCCACGGAGCTGTAATAATGGATATATTGCACATGTTTGCTGTATTCATTGTCATACTACATGGGCTGTATGATTAAAATCTTGTACCGTAAATGTTGTATTAAATAGAGTTTAATATTACCGATATCACTAGAATCATTACTAGCTAGCCGCTAGCTGCTAACTGCCGCCCTCGTTCATATCAAATCCATGATAACAACAATCCATTACCATGGCTGTCATGAACGCGCGGTGCTGTACGTGTAGCAAATTGACGTGCTTGATGTGAACGAGCATTTTGGTTAAAGTTGCGCATGCTCTATGAGTTGCACATAACGGGTACTTCTCATGGCATGCTGGTAATCTGTGACGTTTCACTCTCTCAAAAGTTGGGCCATTTTATCATCATGCGCTAATGAGCAGCTCTCATAGGAATGAATGAGGCCCCGCCTCCCACGCTGTATCTAGTTCTTATTGTACATCCATGGCGGGCGGTAGTGTGTATTTGTCATTCAAAACAGGCAACAACCAGAAGACAGAGAAGAAGAACAGACTGCGTGATATAAACAAACAACTAATAGCTGTGCGTTAGCTTCACCTTAGCATGTGTTCTTTGCAGGTGTTGTGAGGTTTGACCACGTGGTGTTTCCAGCAGTGGATAACAGCTTCTGGCCTGGACACAGTTTGCACCTCACCGTCACATTCCTGTCTATTCTTTGGACGAACTCAAAATAATGGGCATACCTCCACCCCTCGAGAGTTATCGCTGACTCAGCCATGTTTATGCAGCACTGTACGTGGAGATGTGGATGCGCAAGTCGCGCAGGTTACGTACTATAAACCTACAAAGCACTGATATAGTAAACTAAGTATAAATTAAAATTTTGTGTAGTTGTATATTGCAATAATAACGTATGGTTGTCACAAAATCCCACGGCACACCCGGACTTGCCTCACGGCACACCAGTGTGCCGCGGCACACCGTTTGGGAACCTGATTTATGCTATGCCTTCAGTGGTAACTCAGATGCTTACATGGACTTGTATGTTTTTACTTCATATCTAACAGAAGTAAGAGAGAAAGAGATGGGGAAGTGAGTAAAGAGGGAGATGAAGAAGAGAGAGGGATGAGAAAGAGACAATAGAAAGATGGGGAAGTAAAGAGGAGATGAGGGGAGATGTGGAAGAGAGGGATAGGAAGGAGGAGAGATATTTGCGAGTTGCATACTGACTCTGAGTTTTCTCGATTAATAGCTTATATAGACAATACCATGCTTAAATAGACTCCTAAGTTATTATTTCATATGTGACAATATGTAAGAAAAGAGAGGAAGAGTCAAATTATATTGAGAAATTGAGCAATTGATTTCATATTGGAACATTCATTTCTCAAACCTATGTTTTATGGAAGAGGAAATGTACTTCTGATAAACTAATCCTTGATCAAACGGTAAATGGTGAATTAATATAACATTTAGAATCATTGAGAAAGGGTTATTCCACAGGGACTAGCTCACATTTAACTTAAAATAATATTTCTCTGCTTTGGACTGATGAGTATATGACAGAGATGTTCTCAAGTCTTTGGTCACGAGTCCAAGTCAAGTCTCAAGTCTCTAAAAATCAAAGTCTCATGTCTCTTCTGTTGTAATAAGCCTTCTATTGTCTGCTACTATCCAGTCTGTTAAGAATACTGCACAGCTCTATCTAAGAAATTCAAAGCATTTACTGTATTATTATCACTCTATATCTATTAGCATACAGTATCAGTACTGATTAGTTGTTTGTTATATGATCACTTTAAACAGGCTATTGCAATGCAATATGAGGAAAAACATCTCACTTTAGCTAAATGCAAACAACTTATAAGCAAAACACTTCAGAATCAAAAATCAGTATCACAAATACTTTATTAATCCCCCGCAGGGAAACTGTGTTAAAAGTACTTAAAAGTAAACATTTGTTCTGTGCCATTTGCAACTAAAAAACTATTGCTGCAATATTATCTGAAATATACTGAACTGGTGATATTAAAACATGACCTGTTCCAAAAGATATATCTACCATTAACACCATTTACCAGCCAGATGCTGGTAAATCATGCAAGTGGCTGGTACTGTATGTTGCACGCACCAGCCAAATAACAATGGCAATCTATTGAGTGGCTGGTAACATTTCAACATTCACTAGGCTAGCCATTTGGCCAGTGGACAAAAATGTTAAAATTTGACCTCTGCAACCGTATTGTTTAATTACACTGGGTGTCTAATTACATCTTTTAAGTCTACTATAAATAAACATATTCCTCTATCCTCTCACTCAAACCCAGTGTAATGGTAACCTGATAAACCTGTAACATTAACGTTACGTGGTCAACAATAAACCTGTAACCTGCCTATAAACCGACAGATGTATTTATGTATGTAACTATGTATTTTTCTACGTTTAACGTTAGCCAGTAGATGGTGGCAGCGGAACGTAATGATTAACGTTACCGACCTTTTTATGTCATGTCAAGAGTTGGATGTCAACGCCACTCAACGCAAACAAGTGTGACAAGCAAACATTCACTCATCTTTTCAAATATTCAGTTACAAAGCTAGTAGCAAGCTAAGTTAACATTACATAGCTGATGCTGAGCTAAACATGTTTGCTAACCGTCCATATGCGATAATGTGACTGACCTCTCCGGGTGAGTTTTCAAGTGCCTGATGAAATTTGACGTTGTTGCACCAGCATCCTTGATTTTAATATTGCATACTTTGCAGTGTGCGCTCCTTTTGTTGGTGCCGCCGGCGTTTTGTTCGAAGTTTTTATAGTTGAACCTAATTACAAGCGGTACAGCTGCAGGTGTGCCGCCGGTCGCCATGGTGTTACCATGATGTTAATGTTAATGTTAAAGGTGGGGTAGGTACGTTTGAGAAACCGGCTCGAGATACACTTGTTGTTATATTCCATGGAATGCTCTTAACATCCCGATAGCCGGCCCGGCTAAAGTAACTGGATGGCCTACCTGCCTGTCAGCCTTCCATCGGGGCACAAACTGATCTCGTGCCCTCATTGGTCATGTGCGCGTTCGTGTGTTTGGAGGAGGGACTCTGTGAGGAAGTGGCAGATTTTCTCCGGTTGTGTATTTTCAAATTCTAGCGATCTCGAGCCGGTTTCTCAAACTTACCTACCCACCTTTAATACGCCAAAAATAGAAAACACAATGATTGTTCACGAGTCCCAAAACACGAGTCCAAGTCGAGTCCGAAGTCTTTTGAGCAGGAGTCCAAGTCAAGTCTGAAGTCTGTGCGACTTAAGTGCGACTCGAGTCCGAGTCATAGACTCGAGTCCCCATCTCTGGTATATGATTCTTGCATGTTAAATGACTAACACAAACCTTACATTTATAATGTGCATGTGTCAGGAAGGCTCCCAAATCATTCTGAGGGGGCCTATCCTATTTTTGTAATTGAATGATAATGTGCTAATCCATTACCTTGAGTTGTCTGCACTCAGGAAAACATCCCTATCAAGTGTTAAACAGCTCTGAAGGCCAAGAGTCAGAGAGAAGCACACTCTGCGGCTGCAGAGAGCAACCCATCCACGGGCAAGGAGGTCGTTCGAGATGAGAGGATTCTAATCTTCAACTTTCTGATGAGATGGGATGCTTCTTCATCTTTCTGCTCGGTGGGCTCAGGCAGACAACTCTACAGGACGAGCGATGGTTTCAGAGGCATCTGGATGTGCCACTTGGAATAGGCAGGTGCACTACTCTCAAGCAGATAGCAGAAGGAATGCAGGCAGATGAGCCTCTGTTTCACTGGGAGATCATAAGTGCTCACTGAATTGAGCCACAAAAGCAGAGCAATTGGGGGGGATTGAGATATGGCGCTCTGATGAAGAAGAGTTTTGAGCCAATCAGCACCTCAGTGCTAATCTACAGATAATTGAGTTATGGCGCTCTGATGAAGAAGAGTTTTGAGCCAATCAGCACCTCAGTGCTAATCTACAGATAATTGAGTTATGGCGCTCTGATGAAGAAGAGTTTTGAGCCAATCAGCACCTCAGTGCTAATCTACAGTATCAGGATGCCTTTACACACCAAGACATTCTGTGTCATAAAGAGAGGAGGAAAACATGTTCTTCTAGCTCTGATACAAAGATAACATTTGAATTGAATGACCAGATGATTACAGATGTACAATTAATGATTGTTTTTGTATTGCCAATGAACAGATATGTGTTAAATAGTGGTGATAAATATATTACAATATATATCTGTCAGATCAGATTACACTTTCACACTAAACTAATTAATTAATTGATATTTTCAGATTTATAAGGTATTGAACAATAAGATATTTCTAATATTGATTACAGTTGATACTCTGAATAAAGAACAGATGTTTTGATTTTTTCCTTTTCAGGTTGTTATACAATAAAATGTCTGATTCTTCCGATTGTTAAACATTTTGAGAATTGTTTAGTTTTCCCTTCAGATTTTGAAATGACATAATGATTGATAGTTGAAGTAATGTAATTAATTAAATATCATGCCTTACTCTTGAATAAAGCGTAATGAAGTAAACGTAAAGTAATGTTAAAGATTGAGGACACTGTAACTTTACAGATTACAGATTGATCGATTCATCACTGTGAATTTATACCTTAACTAGGAACCTTAGCTGGATCTCTGATTCTGATTTATACCTCAATTGGATTTATTATAATCCTAAATTCTAATTGTGTTTTAATAAGTAATTGCCTTGAAGTAAATCTTTGAGATGTAAACTGAATTTGAATTTGTGTTTGATGAATGAGATTAACTGAGTGATAAATGATAAAAGGTCTTATTTTTTAAACATATATTCTGCTATTATATTTCATGTGTGTTTATTATTGTGCTTTTGACAAAAAGATGCCAAACTGAAGAAGATTTTTCTATTATGTTGACTGTGTTCAATCATGGTGATTGAAGTGTTTTCAATCTTGTTCTACTTTTGATGCAATTAATGTGAGTGAGCCCACACAACTCTGAAGACGCTTATTGATTTAAGTATTGACTGAAATATTCTTTAGACTAATGTTAATTGATTATCATAAATTGATAAAAGGCTGGATCTGTAAAGGAATATTTTAGTCTTGTTAAAGTATATAGAGTTTAGTGACTTGTCCTTGGGAATCTGTTTCTGGTTAAAGTGTATTCCTGCCTGTATGTGATCCATAGCTTCTCAGGAAGACACAGGTCAAGAGGTCATCTGATATCTTGTGGGGGAAGAAGCTTGGCTCATGTGGGTTTGCAATGCAACGAGTCTTTCTCGACATCTGGCATGCATTAAACGAAAACCCGCGTGTTTTAGGGCCCTCCTCTTCTTCAATGTATAGATGTGTTCCTGGCTCCTTGGTCTTCAGAGTTGGCTGGTATCTTACATGAGAACTGTAGTATACTGTAATCTCTCCGGCCGTACGAATTCTCAATAAAATCAGTGTATTGACAGGCGAATCCAGTTTCCCTCATTTCATGATTGGCTCAACATTGCTGCAAAGAAGTTTTTACTTCACACCATTTGTAACCAGCATTCAAAAAATTATTCTTAAGGAGGTGCTATAATTAAATAACTCAGATATCAATGAGATGATTTTGTAAAAATGGCCAGAGGAGGAAACATTATACTTCTTTATTTAATGTTATGCAAAGAATGTAATAAACTCCCACAAGCTGCCTTTTCCCACACACACCTGCTGCTCAAACATGCTAACATAAGAAGAACACGATGATATTAATGTCAGCTGTTTAAGACTAAAACAAGAATAGAGTTACGGCCCGTCCACACGTCACGGCCCGTCTACACTACAGGCATCGAAAAATGCTTTCAACGCTTCTCCCATTCATTTGAATGGGGTGACGTAGAAGATTTTTAAACTTCGCCGAACTGCATTGTGAGGAGCATGTCATGGCTTTGCCAGCATCACGAGCAGCTATCGGCATCAAAAGTTGAACAATGCCAATCAAATCCCGCGTATGCAAATCTGCCAGTACAAGCGCTAGCCAATCAAACCGCGTGTATGCTGGGAGAGACTACGCAGGTCATTTCCTCATATTCCAAAAAATGGAGGGAAAATTCTTTATAGCGGTAGTGAATCACCCGGTGCTGTATGATCAGTCTCTGTTCATCTACCGGGATACAAACCGGAGGAGCGAGGCATGGAGGGAGGTGGCAGAGACAGTGGATGAAACTGGTAGGTTTTCGCCTGTTTGGGGATTTTTATCCAGTTTACTTCGTTTTAACATTGCTATTGCTTTGTATGCCGGGGGCGGGCGGGAGATTCCTGATTGGTTGTTGGTCGCGAGAAATTGCCAAGCCTCAGACACGCCCAGCTTCAAGATTTTTTTATGCCTGTAGTGTAGACGGGCCGTCAAGCGTGTCTGAAGCTTGACGATTTTTTGCGAGCAACGCGACCAACAACCAATCACATGAATCTCCCGCCCCCGACATACAAATCAATAGCAATGTTAAAACGACGTAAACTGGATATAAAATCCCCAAACAGGTGAAAACCTACCAGTTTCACCCACTGTCTCTGCCACCTCCCTCCTGCCTGGTTCCTCCGGTTTGTATCCCGGTAAATAGTTCTGGTCGGAAAGAACCGGGTGATTTGCTACCGTAATTTCTCGTTTGGAATATGAGGAAATGAACTGCGGTCTGGCTCTCCGAGCTTGCACGCGGTTTGATTGGCTAGCGCTTGTGCTGGCGGGATTTGCATAAACGGGATTTGATTGGCTGATGCCAGCTTTGAAAGCATCGGGAGCATCAAAGTTGAACATTGCTCAACTTTTGATGCTCCTCGATGCTTGTAAAGCCATGCTCCGCTCCCCACAATGCAGTTTGGCGAAGATTCAAAATCTTCTACGTCACCCCATTCAAGTGAATGGGCGAAGCTTTGAAAGATTTTTTTCATGCCTGTGTGTGGACGGGCCGTTAGTGCTGAGAATGTTGAAGTCCACTAACGGCCCGTCTACACTACAGGCATCAAAAAATCTTGAAGCTGGGCGTGTCTGAGGCTTGGCGATTTCTCACGCCCAAGGCGACCAACAACCAATCTGGAATCTCCCGCCCCCGGCATACAAAGCAATAGCAATGTTAAAACGAAGTAAACTGGATATAAAATCCCCAAACAGGCGAAAACCTACCAGTTTCATCCACTGTCTCTGCCACCTCCCTCCATGCCTCGCTCCTCCGGTTTGTATCCCGGTAGATGAACAGAGACTGATCATACAGCACCGGGTGATTCACTACCGCTATAATGAATTTTCCCTCCATTTTTTTGAATATGAGGAAATGACCTGCGTAGTCTCTCCCAGCATACACGCGGTTTGATTTGCTAGCGCTTGTACTGTCAGATTTGCATACGCGGGATTTGATTGGCTGATGCCAAGCATCGAACCTCAAAAGTTGAACATTGTTCAACTTTTGATGCCGATAGATGCTCGTGATGCTTGCAAACCATGCCATGCTCCCCACAATGCAGTTCGGCGAAGTTACAAATCTTCTACGTCACCCCATTCAAATGAATGGGCGAAGCGTTGAAAGCATTTTTTCGATGCCTGTAGTGTAGACGGGCCATAACTGTTAAATACAATTGCATTCAACATTTCTAAACCAAACATGAGCAAACAAATTGTGTTAATCATTTCAGACATCAGCGATTCATTTCAAACCTGCAAGGGATTATTCAAGGTAACTTGCTTTTCACAGTAGAACCTCTTCAGGATGTATTTATTTGAATATAACAGCGATTAAAGAAAAAGAAAACACGTCATTTTCTAAACTCCTACAGTTAATTTGTCTGTGCATTTAAAAGTGTTGATCCTTCATTAGTAATTACAGTGAATTTTACAAACTCGAATGGCTCTTGAGAGTAGAAAGGGAAAAATATACGGCAGTAGCTTGTAATGTCAAGTGTTCAGCAGCCAAAACACCCATTAATACTTACACTAGCAGTATCCACTTCATTTTTAAACTAAACTAGGATTAAAACATGCAGAACTACCTATGCGCTGTGGACAAATATATTTATTATAGACTTATACCTCAATTTATCAGGACAACACCAAATGTACCAGTTTTAAAAGACAACAAAAATAGAAATGTGTTTGCTGTATCCCCGTGAAACCAGACAGTTACTGCTTTCAATTTAATTATATTAACAGGATATCACTCACAGGAAATTTACATTAAGAAATTGGCCAAATGTGACCTCAATTATCCCTTCCTGTCTGTGTACTTTTACAGGTGATGAAATAGACTGGGTTCAGTTTCAGTTCACACTCTCACTCATAATTTATTTGACTGTGATGGATTGAGAAATTGAACTAGAGACATTAAGCGGAGAAAATACATTGTGTCTCTTCGCACAGAGTGGCAAAGCAGATAATTAATTAATTAATTAAGTTTTCTTTGCAGGTACATTTACTGCCTTCAAATGTCTTATTACTTTTCATGGGAGAAAGTCTGCTACTTTGTGATCTGGTGTGGACTTAAATAGAAAACCTTGGTAATATTTGTTTGTCTCCACAACATTCTTCAGCATCTTGAGGCCTAAGCCTATGTTTTGTGTGATTTGTTCCTTGATAGCATGGACGAAGACAGCATGAGTGAAAACAATGAATGTTTTAATATATGAAAGTATGTAACTATACAAATGTAATGGGGAAAGAAATGCAATCCCCATGATTGTTAGATCTGAATGATGTTCACAATATCTATTGGTGTGAAAGGTTTGTAAACATAATAGTGTTCAATCACAAAAACACCCACAGGGTTTTTTTATACACATTTTCAACGTAAGCAGATACCCCTTGTCAACACTGATAATTTAGGCAATAACAAGCTTCTAACTTTGTGGCAACAGATTCATTTTCTGTTTACAACCAGGTGACAGGTCCATAAAGAAAAGGTGTTTCAGAAACAGGTTTAGTAGGTTAACACATACGAGGAATTTGTCTTGTTTTTTTGGTGCATACATAAACATACATAAAAATAAGACAACAATTAAAACACTGATAATAACTATTTTAAGAAAACTATAATAACATAGATTATTATTATTATATTGCTATATCTACATCCAATATGGTTGAAATATAGGTATACCCGTAGAAATAAAATTGGAATAAAATATGTGCAGTTACAATATGCAATGTGCAGAATTCAGAGGGATGTGCAGTACTGACAGCATCAACAAGATATTGTGTACATTGTGTGCATTAATGTAATGCAGTGGTCACCAACCTTTTTAAGCCCAAGATCACCGACCTCGGCCTAGGTGAAAGGCGAGATCTACCTATTGCAGGATTGAGTGAATCAGACGGCCCAGACAGTGCTTCCAATTTCCAATCCTTTTATATAGGCTAATTGCATCTGAATTACTGTTACAATGAAGGCTCCATAATCAGCTCACGGCATATAGGCAGGGGTAAAGTGCTATTTGTTATGAGTGGGGGGCGGACCTCACCTCCTCTAGGGGGGTCTTCACCTCCTCTAGGGGGGTCCGGGGGGATGGTCCCCTGGGAAGATTTTTTTTTAAACATTGAAGTTGAAAGCATCAATCTGGTGCACTTTGAGAGCAACATGAAGAGATCTATGGATACATCTCTCAGCACCCAGATGAAACAGAACTGTAAACAGATTTACTTTTTCTTTATGGATATTTTACAAATCACTCCCCTTTTAAAATGTATTCTTGTTTTACTGCCATATAGTATTTCATACCTGTTTTTCATGTATTCTCTTATGTTTGTATAACTATAATGATCATATGAAGGTGTGCCGCGGAAATCATCTTTTGAATAATTTGTGACAAAAAGTTCTAAACACTCAGAGAGTCCTTTAGCTCACCTGAGCCCCTCAGTCTGACCGGGGAGGACTCTCCTCCAGCTTGTTGTGGAAACAGCTCCTTATGTCCGTTCCATGCGAGCTGCATGATACTGGCATAATAGATTGCCCGATCGGGCAACCAGCAGGTGAGGCTTCATTGCCCGAGCTAAATACTAGATGGCCCCGGGCCATCGGGCAGTCCTTAATGTCGAGCCCTGGAGCTTCTCATTGGCAGTCAGGGAAGCTGCGTCCAAACATCTCACCGGCAAGCTCAGCAATGCACAGATGGCATCAGATATACTGCTTAAAGTCATCATTCACTTTAATGTTGCAGCGGCACGGCCAGGGGAAGGCTGTGACTCTGCTTCTCATGTCTTTCGCTGGACACTAAAAAGTAACCTGTATCCCCTCGCTGACTCACAACAACCTGCTCTGTATTCTCGATTGAGGGTGAAGGGCTCCCCTCTCACCTGCAAACTCAACAAAGGGAAGAATACTTATACTTGGCAATTCTGTAAGTAATAGCCTACTATATGGTCAGCAGAAATAACAATGTATCCACCAAGAGATGTCATGGCCCCTGCAGAGTCTCACGATGACTGTTTTCAGAGGAAAAATCCACCAAACGTTGTCTTTTGTCCAAACACAGCATTTATTCTTTTATTCTGAAGTCTTGGGAGATTAAATAATGACATCCTCGCAAATTATACCTTCAAGAAAAGCTGATATTTTATCCCCATACTTCAACTTTATTTGGCTTTTGTCCTCAAGTCACTCCTTTTGTTAAGGGAAAAGGCAGTGTGCACTTTCTAACAATGGCTTGTGTATGGCTGTTTTATGAAGGTGTGATATTAGCAAGACGGGTGACTCAGAGATAATCCTCACTCTGAAGGGAGGATTCATCTAGTTGAGGCGGCTTAAAAAGGAGCGAGAGGGTTGTTTAAAATCCACCAGGATTTTAAACAAGTTTTAAGAAGAGAAACCAAACACACCCGCCATTTGTCTCCACTTCTCTCTAATCACTCACTGCCTGCACCTGCAAACCCCAATGAAAGCAGAGCAATTGAACCAAGAGATTAATCTAAAATGAAATCCTTTGTAGAGTGTCTGTTTCACATCTGCACATCCAGGGAATATTAATACTTCATCTGGGAGGAATTCACACTAAGTTGCATATGCATATTCCCTCTGCTTAAATCATCAAATGTAGGACTGAAAGCTGCCGTTTCCTCTAACTACTCAATGTGACTGAAAAATATAGATTTATACATTACATTTGATCGTGGCTGAGCAGTCAAATCCTGCCTGATAAATGAACACTGAAGCCTTGACATTGACCTTCTTGATATTTCTAATCCAAGAAAATCTATTTCAATTACCCTGACTTTTCCTAAATAAATGCACTATTATCCAATCTAGTTTGAAAGCTCTGCCATAATAGACAAAGTGTAGCCCGAATACCAATATCTCACTTGGACCAAGGAGTCATACATCTGGCAGTTCTGGCTGTGATTATTATAATGAAATGATCATGTTTGAGGCTTACAGTTGTTCTTGATTGCTAACACACATTTTTTCTTAAATTGCTCAGTTTCTCAGAACACTAAACACATTCACAAAACCACACACCCAAAGTGCAAAACACCTAATTTCTCCTGCTAAATCAAAACTACATAAACACTTTCCAAATGCAAACTTTAGCACCAAATATAACACACTTCATTCATAATACTGGATGGTTTGACCACCCAGTTACACACTGCTGAGCATACTCTAAAGCACTTCCATCTGTTATGGGCTGTGCTCTGTACATAGAGGTTTCTGCAGAGAAAGATTGCTTGAGTTTACAGAAATACAGTAAATGAAGAAATACAAATGAGTTGTTGAAAAAAATCACATTTAATTCAAAATAACATTGTGCAACATGCATCTCAGCACATAGCTACTATGCTTCGGATCTCTCTAAGTGGGATGGCATTGTTTGCCAAAACCCAGTTTGTAGCTGCTGCTTCCTGCCTCATTGAACATCCTTAGCCTTCCACCTCTTTGTTTTCAGTCCTTCAGATAAACAGCAAAAATATAGGGTGGTCAGTGTCTGTGTTGCATAAAAGTAAGTTTACCACAGTACATTGTGCAGGATGTGTACAGTTATAGTACGCAACATGCCAACAATTCAATTACAGTAATGAAGTAAATACGTTTCACACAACAGATATAACCACTGATATATCATGATTATGCAGAGCTAAAACTAACTAACCTGTTTTCAAGTCTAAGTGTCCGATTACAGAGGCACAGTACATCGGCTTAGATTAGGCTGAACCCTCTGTCCAGCCTCTCTCATCGTCACACCATGGTGATAACATTTCATTCATTTAGAGAGTACTCTTTCGTCCTCCTCCTCTCCTCTTGCTTCCATGTTGGCTTCCATTGTTGCTGTAAGAAAGTACTCAGCTGTGATCTTTTTATAGTGCTAACATGCTGATTGATGAGCCAACAATTATGCTATCAGGTGTTTGGTCAGGTGGAACATGTTTCTTGATTATTGGTCCATGTGTGAGGCATTTTGAATATCAGTGTTTTAAACCAGCTAACACGTGACTTTATGTCAGATTCCTGTGTCTTACGTGGAGAAACGTGTGCAGTGGTTTGCACAAAGTGCCATGTTGATTTGCAAATTGTGTGAAAAGCTGAAAACGTGTTTAGAGTTTTGGAGATTTGAGCCGATGTTTTGTTCTTTGAGTGTCAGTTAAAATAATTGTGCTTTATGTTGATTTTAGTGTGTTAGCAATCAAGAAAAACTGTAATCCTAAAAGGTTGAAGCCACTCTGATCAATATTATGCAGTTTTGTTCAGCACTAGGAAACATTTAAGTGTCTTTCACTTTGTTGATTCTGTCATCGCACAAATGATGGAAAAATGATTGTGTCCACGTGTAGCAGGAGAACAAAGCGGAGCTTGTATTGCAAAGCTTAAAAAATCCATATTGGACGAGTCACAATACTCCGAATCAATGCTTAGGTTTTGTTTTCTGGATGTGTAAATAACTCAGTGTCAATTTAGGCTACAGATAATGTGTCAATGTTTGAGCTCATTGTGCTGCATTAGGATCTGTTAAAGCAGATATACATTTAGAATAGTTAGATAGTAAATTTGAGTGTAGGACAAAGTCTCATTAGTTTTTAGATTCAACAAATATTTGATCTTTTGTCTGTAGTTGTCTTGATTTTGAGTGCCAAGTGAAGTGTAGTACAGAATTCAGATTAGTATTCTCTAATAAAGATCAGATATTTATTATCATATAATCTGTCAATTTTATGTTAATCTGGTATGACAGTCAACTGTTACAGCAGACAGGCAGAGTTTTGGCTGCAGTTTTAATTATAGCTCACGATATGAAAGAAGATTAGAGAGTCTATTATTATAAATATATACTTGAGGCTGATATAATAATAGTCTCTGATTAATTGATGAGTTTGTGATGACAGTTCACCCTTACGGTTTGACTTCCCAATTTAACACTATTTTCTAATTTCAATGTAACACTATTTGTTTGTATAACTTCACTCAGAGAACATATTAACTTCGTTAGAGCAGTGCAGTCAGTATATTGCGTATTGATCAAATGATTCAGTGATATACAGGCAATATTAGCCTTTATTACATTGCTGTTCTAAACTTCTGATCTTTATCCCAAAAGTATTCCCGACACTCTCCATAATTCAAGATATAGGTGTCATGTTAAAACAATTTAAGGAATGAGAGGCCCCCTGTGACTTGTACATATTACCAGAACCAACCAAAAGATGATATGATATACTAAATGCACTTGGTCAGCCACGTTCATTGGGATGGATGCAAGCCATCTTGATACCATTTTAATTCCTCTAAACAAAGTTTCTGGGGCAGAGAACCATACATTTTATTTCTAATTGTTAATAAATAGTTCTCTAGGATGGAGTCATATCAGCGGTGCTAAGGCATGCGGGCCCAGCAAAATGTGAGCGCGGGGCGCGTGGAATCTTTTAGTGTGTGCGCGTGCGAAGTGCGCCCCGCCAATATGTTTCTATGTGTCTGCCAGCACAAGAAAGGCTCTTGAGGCCTAGTACATAGAGTGGAAATGTCTCAAGATTTAGCTAAATACACCTTTATTGAACATACAGTAACACAAATACTACAAATCCACATAACAAACAATCGAAAATCAAAAAGGGTCGCCACTTATTATTATTTAAATGAAAAATAATAATAAGCCAGGTTTTTTTGGTACCTGGCTGGCACCTGCGCCGCCGCTATTTGTGTATAGGGGAAACACTGAGCTGAACACAGTGAAGTCCCCTACTGATGACATAAGTGTCATAAGAAAACATTAGGTAATCTAAATTGCCATTTTAAAATGGGTAGCTCAAATCAAGCCATTTCATTTGTTTATTGCCACAATGTAATAATCATATGTCACAGATATGCGGTCTAATTTGTTTGAACTTTCATTATCACTCCAGCATCTGAAGATAATGTTGTCTTGATTGTTTAGTGCAGAGCTAGGTTACAGATACAAGTAACAAGAAAAGCTAGCTAAAACGCGTTGCAAAATGGAAATAATAATGGTAAACTTGTGTGGATAAAAGGATTGATCAAAGCCCATCTTTATTAAAACAAATCACCTGCCAAAGGTCATGCAGATAATTCCATAATATTTCCAGGAATATTAAAGAAGGCAGGAGCACAACATAAACAAACTAACCATATTCTGAACCACCATAAGACACGCCATAAGTGTCCACAAATTAGAAATCTCCCCCAAGAAACACACCATCATCTAACTGAAATGGCAAGCCTAGCAAAGACATCCTTCTGAAACTATACAGATAGTCAATGGATGACAATACATTCAACCCAGTCTCACGGCATTTCGTGTTCACCAACACGATTTTTAATCTATTGATTCGTGTTCACCAACACGATTTTTAATCTATTGATTCGTGTTCACCAACACGATTTTCCCCTTTTTTTCGTGTTGCACAGCACGATTTTAAAAGCAATGTATTTCTACTGCCTGCAGCACGTCTTTTTCTCCGGTCGGGTCGAGGAAGACCGGAAGCTGTGGTTCATAAAAACATGTTCTTACTCAATATCAAGCCACAGTTATTGCTTTTATTTTAAATGGTATCATTTCTGACTTTTGTTGCCGTCTGTGAGGAACATAAATGGGGCTCAGAGCCTCAGGATACGGAAATCTGTATTTTTTAAATCTTTTTTCCTTCTAATTTGTTATTCTTTTCAAAATAACACACTGTTATTTACTCACCAATAACACACAATTATCCTTGCTTTTATTTATTGGTTTAATTCCATAATCTCGGGCTTTTTTGGCGTCCGTCAGGAACTGAATTTCAAAATAAAAATAACCGGAAACAGACGTAGGCATTTCGAGCGATTACCCAAGATCCTCAGCTTTGGTTTTAAGCTCGTTTATTGGATGTTTTAGCCGCAATGCATGCTGGGATTTGGTGTTTATATGATATGAAATCCGGAAAACATTTTAAAAGAATAAAATAATACTTAATTCCGAGTGCTCTTGCTTTTCTCTTTGAAAGTCATCACATAACGGCATTGTAATACACGGTTCGACTGCATTGTATATTACAGATCTGCCGTAGTTCTATATTTATAGAGCCCTGATGAGAAGACCTTTGGAAAAACTGAGAAAATGCCGCCGAAACTGAATACTTGACGTGGATCATAAATATATTCAACAATTAAACAACATCTTCAATTTCTCTTCACACAATACGTCTCCTTGCAGTATCAACACTAATTCGGCTGACTTTTACATTTGATCTAATTCACAGATAGGTTATATTTACACCATAACGGTGCACAGCTGATATAAAAGGACTGTAGTTTTTAAAGATATTACTGATTTTCTTTGAATGTAAGAATGTAAATACTGAGTCTGAAATACTATAGCAATATGCTGTAAAATTATGTGAAAGCATGCATAAAACTACACATCTTCAGATGTTGTACGAAAACATAATTGTCCTACATTTATAATACAAAGTTATTATGGCTGTGTGTACCTTGTGTGCACCTCCTAGTGGTTAAAGCACGTTATTGAATTATTGTGTTTTATTTGATTAAAAAAATATTAAGAGTACATACTTTCATAGGGGGAAAGTATAAATATAGAATATAAAAAATCAAGAAGATACTATAAGTGATCTCTACAATAAAACAGTTTAGTGCAGAATGTACAAAGATATTAATAGGAGGAGGTGCAAAACAGAAAAACGAATTAACCTTTATTTAAACATTAAATAACAGATTAAGGTCTTCTTTTAAATAAGAAAAAAACTTTGGGGGTATCTATCTACAGATAAATATTAAGCCTGACAAAGCACTTAACGTCTAAATATTGCTTTCCTGCCATGTTAACTATGTTGAAGCACTTATTTTAACTGATATTATACACATTAATTATAGTCTTGTGTAGATAGAATAAGAAATGTGCAGAATATGACAGTTTAATGGTGGAGGTACACACATATTGATAGATGTCTTGTAATGCACTGTTGAGGAACCTGTGACCCAAGTGTTTCATTCATTGCATAACTACACCGTAGTTGTGTATATGATATGTCAATAAACCTTTGAAAAACTTGAAAGGGATGTGCAAAATAGCCATAATATACAGTCTTTGGAAAAACTTGCTTACCGTGCTGCGAATGGATCTGGCCCTTCCTACATCCAGGACATGGTTAAACCGTACACCCCAGCGCGTGCACTACGCTCTGCATCAGCCAAACGACTCGTTGCGCCCTCGCTGCGAGGGGACCCAAGTTCCCATCGGCGAAAACACGTGGGTTTGCTATCCTGGCTCCAAGATGGTGGAATGAGCTCCCCATTGACATCAGGACGGCAGATAGCTTGCACATCTTCCGGCGCAAACTGAAAACTCATCTCTTTCGACTCCACTTCGAGCGTTAGAACGATTAACGAAGCACTTTTATACCAATAAAGGACTGGATTACCTAAAGCCAGTTGAGTAGCACTTGAAATGTTGGCTCTATGAAACCTGATATACTTATATGATTCTGTTTTCTTCAAGGTTGTGTCTTCCTGGTCGAATGTACTTATTGTAAGTCGCTTTGGACAAAAGCGTCAGCTAAATGCAATGTAATGTAATGTAATGTAATGTAATGTCTTTAATTAACTATTAGTAGAGAATAACGAGTAATGGATATACTTTATTACTCGTTTCCATTCATGTCAATTGCAGATACATGTTTAGTCTTCTCAAGCACCAACTATCAAATATCTCTCCTGATTGTTGGCACTTGACAATCACCTTACCTGAATTTTACTCAGGTGTAACTAAAGTCTGATTTAAGGGTTGTTTATATTTCACATAATTAATCAGAATCTGCAAAGTAACTCAAATAAATGCAGTGGAGTAAAAATACCAGGTTAACCTCTGAATTGTAGTGGAGTAGAATTACAAAGTAACAATGAGCTGTCATGTGCGTATTAATGCTGCGCATTATGGACACAAGCGATTTTCACCCATTTATTAATTATATGTTTTACATTTGATAACACCAATGTGTTTAATACTGGCAACTTCTAATTGTGGGAAAAACGAAAATGTTCAGTAGAGACGTCCCATAGAACATTTTGCGAAACACAATAGCCAGCATGTGTAGTTCTGGGGGGCGTTCAATTCCAGTTTTGGATAGTCTGGCGTGGTTTCGTTCCATTTCACACAGCTGTTTGACGCTCTGCGTAACCTTACGGGGACTGTAGTCCTAAACGATAGCAGGGGATTATGGGTAGTGTAGTGTCTTCGGACATCCTAAACTCAGAAACGTTGACAATCGCAATGATGCTCGAAATGTCCCTTATAGATCTACGTCTGTTTCCGGTTATTTTTATTTTGAAATTCAGTTCCTGACGGATGCCAAAAAAGCCCGAGATTATGGAATCAAACCAATAAATAAAAGCAAGGATAATTGTGTGTTATTGGTGAGTAAATAACAGTGTGTTATTTTGAAAAGAATAACGAATTAGAAGGACATTTTTTTTTTTAAATACAGATTTCCGTATTCTGAGGCTCTGAGCCCCATTTATTTTCCTCACAGACGGCAACAAAAGTCCAAAATTATACGATTTAAAATAAAAGCAATAATGTGGCTTGATATTGAGTAAGAACATGTTTTTATGAACCACACAGCTTCCGGTCTCCCACGACCCACCGGAGAAAAAGACGTGCTGCAGGCAGTATAAATACATTGCTTTTAAAATCGTGCTGTGCAACACGAAAAAAAGGGGCAAATCGTGTTGGTGAACACGAAATGCCGTGAGACTGGGTTGATACATTTCAACATACTAATAAAAGTAAAGGTAAACAAGTATGCTAACTGCTAATAAACATTAGCAACTGCCTCAGTATAAATAATAATGCTTCAATAAAAATGTGTATACAACTTTCATACTGGCATACTAAATGCCTGTATTATTAACCCTCCTCTTGCGTTAGGTCAAACCCCCCTTCCCATGCTATTTTCGGTCAAAATAGCATTGCATAACCCCTTATCCAATTTTGATGGTTGACATCTCCTTTGAACAGTCAAAGCAAGTTGAATCAAGGGATGACAGACAGAATGACACCAGGGGTGAATTTCATATTATTTTTGGCAGTAAGTTCAAAGATAGTGCTTATTACACCGGGACAGAGTTGCACTCTGAATCTCGTTATACTCTGTGTATAATGACAATAAAAGGCTTTAACTTTAACTTTATTTTACATTACTGTATATTATAACATTTATTGAAAGAGAAATATACCATAACAGAACGTGTGTGTGTGTGTGTGTGTGTGTTCACATATGTTCACGCACATGGTTGGCAATGCAAAATTGTGGAATGTCACCTCAGACTCCTCTCCCTCAGGGGCCTCTATCTTAGGGGCCTCTATCTCAGGGGCCTCTATCTCAGGGGCCTCTATCTCAGGGGCCTCTTCCTGGTCTGTTGTAGGCTCTATAGTCTGGGTCACTGTTGTCTTCCATTTCTGAGACATCTTCCTCTATCTCCTCTTCATCTGGTTCAAAAATGTGTCCAGAGCCCCTCGTACAGAAAATAGCCAAATAGGTCGCCTGCTCATTGTGTCAATGAGTCAAATGTGAGCAAGGCACAAATATAACTGCTTGAGAGACAGTAAGTGAGAGGTTTGTGTTTCTCGAGTGGCACAGAGCTCGGAACTGTGAGAGCGCGAGAAAGGGAGAGGTTCCCGTAACGTGTGCGTGTGTGTGTGTGTGTGTGTGTGTGTGTGTGTGTGTGGTGTGTGTGTGTGTGTGTGTGTGTAGATGTTTTCCATCTGCAGGATGAACATAATACACTCATACCCATTCATTTTCTATGGCGGTCAATTGACCGCCATCATGGGTGTTTCACTGTTGAATAGATCACTAAAAAAGCAATGCAAGTGGTGATCATCAATTGTATATGTTCAGAGGCCTAGTGTGGAGGAT
Organism: Gymnodraco acuticeps; assembly: GCF_902827175.1. NCBI lineage: Eukaryota > Metazoa > Chordata > Actinopteri > Perciformes > Bathydraconidae > Gymnodraco > Gymnodraco acuticeps. The sequence continues at coordinate 8,817 of NW_022992339.1, read as the reverse complement.
AACATAAGGTATTGAGGCAATTGGATGAAAAACACAATATTTATGATTAAAATAAAAGTAATTCGGTCACTTTTGACCCGAAACGCAAGAGAAGGGTTAAAGCAATAGCTCAATTCAGGATGTGAGCTATTACAAAATCAATTGTAATCATCATGTTGTACTTGTCTACAGTTAGATTGACTTATTATTAAGCTAGCTTTCATTTTCACCTAAGATAATGTTGTTCCTAGCTGTCACAAAGACGGGGCTGGGAGCTCCCGCTGCTCCTGTTTGTGTCAGGACTCCCCCTGAGACAGCAAGGACATTGGTTGAGGGCAAAAGCAGAGCAGTGAGTACGATAAAGACATAAACCAAGAGACCATGATGGGATGTCAGATAAGCATCACAACAGGATTGTGGTGCAGTGAACTAGAAATGTGGCAATTTGAACGCAGTGTGTCCCTGCACAGCGCCCTGGGGTGTGTCGGCTGCAGTGTTCAGGGAACAAGAACGAGGGGCAGTTTTCAGAGAAGTTTGGAAGGGCCGCAGAGGTGGGAAGTAACTAAGTACATTTACTCGAGTACTGTACTTAAGTATGATTTTGAGAAACTTGTGCTTTACTTGAGTATTTCAATTGTATGCTACTTTGTACTTATACTCCACTACATTTATTTTGTACCTTTAGTTACTTTACATATTTGGATTAATGATGTGAAATATAATCAACACTTAAATGTTCTTTAGTTATACCTGGAGTAAATTCACAATCTACCCTGCAGTATACAAAGTCATGCAGCTTTGATAACACTTAAATGCATCAATAATTATAATCAAAACGTAATCATATTATTCTGAAATGGACCAATCTGAAGAATAAATACTTTTACTTTTTTTTTTAAGTATATTTTGATGCTAATACTTTTCTACTTTTACTTGAGTAACCTTTTGAATGCAGGACATTTACTTGTAACAGAGTATTCCTACACTCTGGTTCTTCTATTTTTACTCAAGTACAAGATCGGAGTACTTCTTCCAACTCTGAAGGGTTGTAATGTAATGGTACCTTTCCTTGAATAACCTTTAATTCCATTCAATGTTCATACATAGATAAGATGGCTCATCTGAATGCTATTGATTGACTAGACTTTTACTGAAGATAATTCAGTACAAGAGCAAATAAAGAATTATATGAAATGCAGATTCTTCCATGCAACAGACCTAAACTAATGCCTGTCATCTTCTAGCCTGATTTGTAAGAGTTGTGTGTTTATTTCTTTAAATGTAAGCATATCAGCAGACAAACTGTGTATACTGCAGTGTAGTGTTATGCAAATCTGCTTTCTTCGCCCCCAATAACCCTTTTCTTCCTCTTTCTGATTATCTCTCTACCCATTTTCCTCCGTGCAGCTAGGGCTGATAATAAGCAGCAGTCACACGATGCGGTCTGATCTCCATCTGGATTCAGACGCCACAGTAGAAGGAAGAGGAAGAGAAGGAGGAGAGGAATGCGAACTAAGAGAGGCAGAGGAAATTTGGGTCACGCTTGAAGCCATAATAATGGTATAATGCACCAGCACAATCTCTGCTGCAGCACCGAATAAATCATAGATGCATCACCCTTCACAGATAATAAATAATGGCTCCTCTCAACACTCCAAGCTATTGCATAATATAAATCTGAAACCAAGTTAGATAAATGAATCCGACATATGACATTGAAAATCCCAAACCCCACTCAGGCACACAATTCTCACCTCTCAAACTCCAGCCAATGACATTTCACAACTACCTCCAAGGCACCCAAACAAAGATTGATCAGGGCAAGAGGTATCACGCAGGAGATTATGGCACCAAGTTCCCTGACTTTCCATTACTGGCCTCCTAATCCGTTTATAGGGATACGCTCTTAATGGGCATGAGGAGGGAGGACTGTGTGTGTGTTGAGTGTGTGAGGGAGAGGTCATCCATCATGGACGAACATCTGAGCAGGAGAGGGGACAGCAGGGAAGGTTAATGTCAGCTCGGATGTGACTGAAACTCACATCTATTCACATCCAAATCTCCGGTGGCAACGCCAAGCGATTTAGCTACTTTCTTCTTCTGCTGCTGTCAACGACATCTGTGATACATATGCCAGCGGAGCACAGGCCAGACCCCCGACACTCTGCACAACTTCATCAGGCTGAAAAAACCCTTTACCCCCTAAAACATGGCAAGTCCCACCATTCATTACCTGAGACAGTTCCCCCTTCCAATGCAACTTCATAACCTGAACATACTAACATTATTTGAAGGTAGAATCCATGATATCATAATGGTTAATTAAAAAATGTGCCACAGCAAAAAGCTTTATAGCTATGTTAGTTTGCTTTAGAAAAAAAAGCAGAACACAAGTTTGGTAGACTTGTAGGATGGTCAGAAGTTGTTGAAATACGTACAACATTTCCCATCTGACAACGCTGCTCTACTGTAGGTATTCTCTGGGCATGCTCAAAACTGACAGCCCCCAAAACCACTCACTGTATTTCCTGGATATGTTATGTCAGACCACCTACATAAGACCAGCTGTTAAATAAAGCTCTTCTGACCTTAGGTGTCATGTGGGTATATTAATTCACCCATTTATTAATTATATGTTATAAATGTGATAACACCACTGTCTTTCGTATCCCCTAAACCTCCAGGGTGTACACAGTTTAATACTGGCAACTTCTAATTGTGGGAAATACGAAAACGTCGGGAGGGGGGGGGGGGGGGGGGGGCGCTGGACCCGTCCAATTCCAGTTTTGGAAAGTCTGCCGTGGTTCCATTCCATTCCATAGAGCTGTTTGACGTTCAGCGTAACCTTGTCGCACTGCCACTCCAACATCCAATCACAGGGCTTGATGACTAATCACGGGGTTTGTAAAGCAAGGCGGATGTTGTAGTCCCAAACGATAGCTGGGGATTCTGGGTAGTGTAGTGTCTAAACTCCGAAAAAACTATTTGTTTCTCTGATCGAAGGTTAAAAACACAAAAGCATTGTACACAATTTAAACTAATCAATATTGTGTAATTAACAAGGATAAACTGATGTTTTTTAGTGGATGAGTAATGCAGATATCACTGTGTAATCATTTGACAGTGAGGGGAATATATCCGGTTTTATGATGAAAACTTCGAGACCGGAAAAACTGTTTTCACCCCACACTAACTTTACATGGAAGCTACATACACGTTATCCTGGCGAGACCTCAAATCATCTTCGTAATATCTATCAAACTATAGATCCTACACATCGACTGGACGTGGATTCTAAGAGTACAATATACACTTCTCGCCAGAAATCGAATCAAAAAGCAATTTAATGGCCAAACTATTCCACAATTTAGGATTTTCCAGAGAGGGTTATTTGTGAATAAATGTCCCTCCGGAGCGTTTGCAATGAACGGGCCGATCGCATGTTGTTTCTTACACGACCACTAGAGCACCTCTAGTGGTCGTGTAAGAAACAACATACACTTTAAAACGTGTCTCTGGGTCGTAATGAGGGCATGAACAATCAGCCTATATGGTCGTTTTTTGTAGGACGACAGGCTTGTTATGTCAGACCACCTACACTACTTAGTGAAATAACAAGTGGAATCTACCCCATGGCTCTGTGTATTTCCTGGGAATGCTCTACAGAGACAGTGCCTCTGAACTGCTCATTGGCTCGCTGTATCTGTTGAAAAGCCCTCATACTGTCAGCCCCCATTTAACAACTTGTTGTTTATCTTTTGGCAGAAATACCAAGATCTGCAATGCCCTGCCAACCGTGGCATTTCTGGGAATGCAAAGCAATTTCATCCCCCATGAACTGCAAATTTATACTAATGTATGTGTTGTGGAATTATCTGATTTACGAGGCCTTCTTTGGCAGGTCCTCCAAACTCCTGTGTGTCATCGCCCTGTCCTTTGAGGCTCTTGTTTGGAGCTACAAATTAGCTGACATCCCTCTACTTACACCCATAATAAAATATTGATTCGTATTTAACTGATGGGCTCACTGACACACAAAGATTTCATCCCAAAGGAGCCATTTTGAACAGATTAGAACTTGCTCTGAAATATTTTTACTGTAGCTTTTACAAATGCAGCCTGTTGCATATTTAATCTGACAAACTCGTCCTCTCGTCCTGGTGGCTTGTGAAAAGAAGGTCATCTCCCTGTTCAGGATAAGGGGGTCTGACTGAAAGACTAAAACGAGAGTTATGAGCACTTCAGAAAGATTTATCCCAATTTTTATATCTGCAATTTCTGGGGATTGGGAGGATGTCTTTTTGGACACATTTGTATAAAATGCTTAACTATTTTCACAGTAAACATGCAGACTCACAACACCTGACTTCCGCTCTATCACCTGTCTACCTCCACTGGTGCACAGTATACAGAGAAGTCGTGACATATTCCAGAGCTTCACATAAATATGAAAATCTGAGGGGGGGAAAACATTCTATGACAGATCTCTCTGTGTAACTGAACAGCGTGTCTTTAAACCAGAAACACGGCCTTTTGAACACCAGACAATTTTAGCTGCATTTTCGTGAGGTAAAATAAACAAATGCGTGCTATTTATTTGTTTACTCCCTTGTGGTTATTAGAACACCTACACCGACACGGAGCTAGATACAAATGTGCCGCTTTCAGCAATCAAACAGAACCTCAGCCAAAGGCATTAGCTGCTCCTAATTATTATAAACTGCAAACACATGTAACCGTGTTCCACTTAACCCCACGATGACTCATATTCAAATAAACACAATCTTTTGGTTGGTCTGTATATTTGCTAGTAGAATAATCCTCTCTTCATTTTCAATTAACAAAAGAAAAGAAACAACCTACCTGAGTGAGCGATAGGGAGTACAGGAATGTCGTGAGTCACACTTTTTTGCAGCTTACACTGAGATACAAGATGGCTGATGGTGTGTGTTGTGGCTCGGTAGCTCCCGATTCAAACCACCGGCCTCGACTAAAACCTACAATATATAAGACTGTTGACGGCCTGGTTATTGTAGAGGATGAGTTACTCAACTTCCTGGCGGTTAAAATTAAAACTATGACCCAGGACGAGCTAGTCCTTGTAGCCTCTAACACCTTCGATTCCGAATGGATCGAGACTTCTAAAAAGACGTTGTTTGAACTCTGTCCTGAAACCAAGCAGCGGTGTGTGTGGCCTTTAAAGGCAACCAGAAGGATGCAAACAATATTAAAAGCTGCCTAAAAGTGCTAAATGAATGCGGTGAAAACATCCCCCGTTTTGTCTCCCACTACCTGGATGAGCTGCCGCCTGTTACGTTTAACAACCTGGATGTGTCCAACCTGCTGAGCAAGATGGAGCGACTGCACAGCGAGGTTTGCGCATTAAGACACGTAGTGGAAGTTCAGGCAGATATCGGTGAGGACCTGCGTGCTGTGGCTGCGACCATGGACAGCAGAGTTGCTGCCGTAGAACGCCAGTTGGAGCCGAGTCATGGTGTAGGACTGGCTGTAGGCCTACCAAGTGACGCTGAAACTACCTGTCGGAGCGCTCAGGGTGATGGCCAGGATGGTGCGGTGTTGGTGAAGGATGCGAGCCCCCCCGGCTCTTCTACTGATGTACATCCCAACTGTGTTGACCCGCTCGCTGCGTCAGGGACCGTGAGTGCCTGTGTGAGCCCTGGAGGAACTGCGGTAAATTCGCAGGTATGGTGTCAAGTTGTGAAACAGGGCCGAGGTCGGAGGAATAGGGCCGAGGCCCGGGCCAGTCTGCCTTATCTAAACAGCTTGTTGGGAAACCTGAACGGAGGATGCCTAATGTTAGAAATTAAAATCAATGTTTTGATAGCATAATGTACCTTAAACATACCGTCAGTTTAAATGCTGTTTTATACTGAAAAACCAGAAGTTCTTGTGCACAACCAGTTGTTAAGCTTTTATTCTGAAAATCCTTCATGACGACATCCGGGACTACTGCCCATTAGTATCATTAAAGTGGCTATTGACGCCGTTAACATGTATTACATATAAAGTTATGAAAGAGATAAGGAGGAGAAAAGGCATGTGTGGAAGTAAGCAATGAATGTAAAATGTCGAAATCCTCTGTTTAACGCGATATCGGACACAGACGAACGAGGGGAAGTCCCTTACGTCACTACAGCTCACAGAGAGGAGGAGCGAACAGCGAGCAAGCGGGAAGGACTGCACGGCCAGTGTCAGTGTCACTACCCGATCTGCAGCTCTGCCCGATCTGCTGTGCGCATGTGCGAGATGGTCCGCCATATTGGACAACGCCGGACGGCAACCCAAGTAGGACAAAATTGACATCTAGACCGTCTGAACCATTCGCAAGTTTTTACATGTGACAAAATATGCATTGCGCATTCGCGAGTTTTTACATGTGACAAACGGTGATTTGCAGAGTTTTTACATGTGACAAACGGTGATTTGCATTGCATCTGACAGAATGAAGACTTTAGTGTTTTACAACAATTTGAGAGAATACATGTCTGAAGGTGAATTTCACACAGACCTCTCTAAAAATGAGCGAGATCAAATGCGCCGTGCGTCATCGAACTTTAATAAAAGGTAATTAATTCTCATTCTCCTGTTATTTTGTGTTGTGACTAACTGATCAGTTACTTAGCTCTGTCCCAAGTTTTGTATTGTATTTTTATTCTATTGTATTTGTATTGCCTTTCTAAATGAAATAATACTATACAAAAAAATATTTAATTCAATATTATAATATAATTTATTATTTTATTATTATTTATAATATAATTGTATTCCTGAATGACCCCTTTTTTATGTTTGTGTTTCTGTTTTTTTAATTAATCAAGCAAAATTAAAGGATAACAAACTCCAGTTATATAATTCCATATGAATAAATAATATTACATGCAAATGACATTTCCTGTAGGATGCTGAACTCTCTCCCACCTCTCCCCTCTGCCCCCATTGGACCTGGATCTTAACCCCCCCCCCCCCCACCCACACACACACACATTTATTGCTGTGCCTTCTTATTTGCTCGTATTATGATGGGATATGGTTTAATTTAGTAAATGGTTGTGTGTGAAAAATGTATATCTCTAAAATGTGTGTTGGTGTATGATCACATTTGTATATGAAAATGTCTGAAGTTCATAAAAACATTCTCAGTGTTCAAGTCAATCACTGCAAAGGGTGACGATATGGCAGAAGGAGAAGGTATATATATATGGAATTGTCTGTATATATATATATATATACACACAATTCCAAAGCTGGTAAGGACTCTTTCAAATTTAGCAATATAGTCTGAAGAAAAGGACTGATAACAGAGATTTGCTCTAATATGTATTCAGTATGATAGGCTCTGTCTTAACCCCAAATAATAAAACACAAAAGTCTTCATTCTGTCAGATGCAAAAGTCTTCATTCTGTAATAAAACACAAAAGTCTTCATTCTGTCAGATGCAAAAGCCTTCATTCTGTCAGATGCAATGCAAATCACCGTTTGTCACATGTAAAAACTCTGCAAATCACCGTTTGTCACATGTAAAAACTGCGAATGCGCAATGCATATTTTGTCACATGTAAAAACTTGCGAATGGTTCAGACAGTCTAGATGTCAATTTTGTCCTACTTGGGTTGCCGTCCGGCGTTGTCCAATATGGCGGACCATCTCGCACATGCGCACAGCAGATCGGGCAGAGCTGCAGATCGGATAGTGACAGTGGGAGAGGAAGCTGCAGACTTTCTCTCCCGTCGAACCATATCCTGTTTGTGACTTTACCGCGCATTTTTTATTAATCAAAGTACCAATTTTGAACCTCCAGAGACCCATTTAGTCTCCTTTTTAAGCTTCTTTTCCTGGACGCTGAGAATAAGAACACAGTTAACAATTGGAATGACCCCTGACGTGATTCTCGTTGCACCGGGAGAGATTATACACGCGGCTGTTGTCCGGAGCCGCTGGCAATCCCGTTCGACACACAGAGAGCTCAAACCACGGTAAGGAGAAACCTGTTACATCAAAATTCTTCAAAGTTTATGCAGGACAATCTTAGGACTGTGTGTTGGACGGCTACTTCCGGTTCCTGAAATAGCTGGGAAATTAATGTTAAAACAACCACATTTATAACAATAAGAATTCCATAACACGTGGCGTTGCATTTTCACAAGCAGGGTGAGTTCAAATTTCTTCTTTTTCTTACATTTAACCCTGCATGCTATTCGTTTGTCTGTTATTACATGTCGGCAGAAGGCTAATTGCTCCAAGAAGTGTTTTTTGTTACGTTTTAAGTTAACGTGAATGGTTTGAGGCTATTTAGCAGTCGGGATTGCTTGAGACAAGAACACAATCACAGTGGAAGCTGAGAATATTGGAGTGAGTGTGTGTTTTTCTTATTAAAAAAAGTCCTATTTGAGGAAAAGGCCTGAAAAGTTTGAAGCTTCTGTTTTCAAACAGACATTGCGTCTGGTTTTACGACGCGAAGTGCGACATTCGTGCGTTAGATAGACGATATTCTTCTGATTGTGTTTGATTAGCGTCTTGCTTTGTCCCATGATAGCGTGGTTTAAACAGGAGATAACCATACTGGCTCTTAAAGTCAAAACATTACGTACACAGGTTGAGGGCTTTGACGTAAGGGTATGAGGCCCATTTATAATTGTAAATTACTAGAAGTGTTATTTTAAACTGCAGTGTTGTTTGAGTTGAATTTTCTAGAATTAAAAGATCACCCTCTTTTTCAACTCCGCTCTGAGCACGAGCACGGTGTTTTCAAATCCCTTTTTTCTTCAGGTCAAAGGTTGGAAAATCAGTTGCCGTCTTGTCTTCGTGTTTACAATGAG